>NC_134087.1:197965759-198268790 GCF_000715075.1 Nicotiana tabacum
TTCAGAACCTGCTCCATAGTGAAAGTTTGATTGTGAAGTTAACTAGTTTTTTTTTTATTATTTTGGTGGTTTTACCCCTGGTCCCATTTAGGGGAAATGTTTTTTGATAACATCATACCTCCAGTCCTTTTCGGGGGCTTTTATAATGATAATTAGGTTAAGACTAAGTTTATACTTAGTTTTAACTAAGTTATTTAAGATATTAAAAGTTTGTGCTCAACTTTCATGATGCCTTTGATTTGAGTTTCTGTTTACTCTTTTAGTGATTTGCCCTTGCTTTTTCCTTTAAGTTTAAGGCTTTGTTTTCCACTTCAATTTTAATATGTGGGTTTTTTATTTACCCTTTTAACTTTTACATTTAAAAATGCTTTGTTAATTTCATTGGTTTTTGAATCAAGCATGAATTATAAAAGAGGACCCTTTTATATACGACACTTAATGAAGAAGACGTATCAACTTCATAATGGTGTAAACATATAAAAGACGAAATAGGAACACACATGTTTCTTGAAATAACTTTGAGAAAATTTTTATTTCATTCGAACTCAAACTTACATGTATTTAAGTAGCATCTATAACTCTTCCCTAACTGCTTGCTTTATAACAGATTTGTAAAAAGAAAATCCAAGGGTTTCTTTATGACCCATGACTAAATACTTCCTTTAACTTAAACATTCGTAATACTTCATAGGTTTTTGAATTAGGCTTGTGTTTTTGGCTCGTGACTTTGCTCTGAACTTGATATTTGTTGAATAGACTTTAGGCTTGACTTGAAATTTGATTGTTCCAGTCTTCTTTGACTTCCTTATACATATATTATATGTATATTATATAGTCCCCCAAGTGTTTGAGCTTTGAAGTATGAAATTTCGAGCACTTGATTATTCCTTCCATATGGTCCTTTTCCTAAAAAGGAAAAACATACGGGACTCGAAGGTATAGTTTAAATGAAGACTGCTTAACCCATTACATTTCCATCAGAATAGTTGTAACCCTAGACCGGAAATTATATTTCTTCTGTGTGTCTTCCAGGTCTAATTTCATCATTTAGTGTGGGCTAGCTTTTTGCCTATCATCTAAAATTGTTAGTGTAACTTTAACATTTCAAAAAACAAAAATCGTAAGTGAGGGTACCTGACCGTGGGTATTTCCTTCCCTTAGAAATAGTACTTCTTCAAATGAACATCATTCCAACTCGAGGGTAAAATCTTTCCATCCATGGTTTCAAGTTCATACGCTACTTTTCCTGCGATACCGCGAATCTTGTAAGGTCCTTCCCAATTTGGACTCAACTTTCCTGCATTGGCTGCTCTTGTGGACTAAAAAAACTTTCTTGAGTATGTAGTCCCCAATCTTGAAGTATCTGCGACAAGCTTTCCGATTGTAGTATCGCTCAATAACTTGTTTTTGCGCATCCATTCTTATTAAGGTAGTTTCTCTTCTTTCTTCAAGTAAATCGAGATTTACCTGCATCTCCTCTTCATTTGACTCCTCTGTAGCTTGAGTATATCTCGTACTTGGCTCCCCTATTTCAAATGGAATTAACGCTTCAACGCCATACACAAGTGAAAATGGTGTTTCTCCCATACTTGTCTTCGTTGTTGTTCGGTAAGCCTACAAGACTCCAGGTAGCACCTCTGGACACTTGCCTTTTGATTCTTCTAGTCTTTTCTTCAAGTTGATGATAATAACTTTATTTGTTTGACTCAGCTTGTCAATTGGCCACTGTATGATAATGTGTCGATGTAATCCTCTTAATTTGCCAACTTCGGAAAAATTCTATGATTTGCGCACCTATGAACTGCGGTCCATTATCACACACGGTCTCTTTTGGGACTCCAAATCGACATATGATGTTTCGCCAGATGAAGTCCCTTACCTCTTTTTCTCATATCTGTTTGAAGGCACCCGCTTCTATCCACTTAGTAAAATAATTAGTGGGTACTAACAGAAATCATACCTTGCCTTTGGCTTGTGGTAGTGGTCCCACTATATCCATCCCCCACTTTATAAAGGCCATGGTGCAATAACTGGGTGTAATAATTCAACTGGTCGGTGCATGTTGTTACCGTACCTTTGGCACTTGTCATATTTAGCCATAAAATTTTCTGCTTCTTCTTCCATTTTTAGCCAGTATACCCTGCTCTAATTAAAGTTTTCACTAAAGATCTTCCTCCGACGTGATTTTTACAATGTCCCTCATGTACTTCCCCCATTACATATCCTGTTTGAGAAGGTCTGAGACATCTTGCTAGAGGGCCGCCGAACATTTTTCGATGTAGATTGCCCATGTCTAAACAGTAACGAGCAACCTTTCGATGAAGTGCCTGAGCCTTTTTCTTGTCTTCAATTAATATTCCGTACTGCAAAAAACTGACAATCTCGTTTATCCAATCCCAAGTTAAATTATTGAAATTTACCTCGTTTTTATCTTGATCAATCACTGAATGAAACAAATATATTACAGAAGCGTTTTCTTCATTTGTTACTTCTGCAGCTGATGCAAGGCTAGCCAACGCGTCTGCTTCTGCATTCTCTTCTCTCGGTATCTACGTGATTTTCCAAGTTTAGAATTGTCTAAATAAATCCCGTGCCTTTTCTAGATATTGCTACATCCTTGCTTCTGCAGCTATATAAGTCCCATGCATTTGGTTAACTGCGAGTTACGAATCGCTTTTGATTATGACCTACTCTATCCCGAGCTCTCGTGCCAATTCTAGACCTGCAATCACAGCTTCATATTCTGCTTCATTATTAGTAATGGGATGACATTTTATAGCTTGTCGTATAACCTCTCCCGTAGGTAGGATCAGGACAATGCCCAAACCTGCTCCTTTTACATTTGAAGATCCATCGGTAAATAAGGTCCAAACACCTGGATTAGACCCGTTAAATACCTATAGTTCTTTTTCTGCCTCTGCTTGTATCCTTACGCTAAATTCTGCCACAAAATCTGCTAAAAATTGCAACTTTATTGCAGTTCTAGGTTGATATGTGATGTCATATTCACTTAGCTCTATAGCCCATTTGGCTAACCTACCTGATAACTCTTGTTTATGTAATATATTATGTAAGGGGTAGGCAGTTACTACAGAGATAGGATGACATTGAAAATAAGGCCTTAATTTCCTAGATGCCATAATTAATGCTAGTGCAAGTTTTTCTAAATGAGGATATCAAGTCTCAACATCCAACAAAGACTTGCTAACATAATAAATTGGAGATTGTTTACCTTGGTCCTCTCGAATTAATACGGCACTTACCGCTACTTCCGAAGCAGCAAGGTAAATGAGTAGTTTTTCCCCATCTTTTGGTATGGCTAGCAATGGTGGATTTGACAAGTATGTTTTTAAATTTTTGAGCGCTTGTTGACATTCTTCAGACCATTCAAATTGATTTTGCTTTTTTAGGGTTGAAAAGAATTTGAAGCACTTTTCCGATGACTTGGAAATAAACCTTTCCAAAGCTGTTATTCTTCCTGTCAACCTCTGTACTTCTTTTTTGCTCGTAAGTATATCCGGAATTTCCTTAATAGCTTTAATCTGCGTGGGATTTACTTCGATGCTACGGTTAGAAACAAGGAATACCAAGAACTTACCTGATGACACGCCAAATGCACATTTCTTGGGATTTAACTTCATGTTAAATTTGTGAAGAATCTAAAATGTATCTAACAGATGTTGAATATGATCCCATGCTTGTTGTGATGTGACCAGCATATCATCTATATACACCTACATGGTTATTCCTAGATGTTCTTGAATATTTTGGTCACTAGCCTCTGGTATGTGGCCCCAACATTCTTTAGGCCGAATGGCATAACTTTGTAACAGTAAGTCCCCCTGTCTGTGATAAAGGAAGTTTTTTCTTCATCTGGAGGATCCATTTTAATCTGATAATATCCTTAATAGACATCTAAAAAACTTAGTAATTCATGTCATGTAGTAGCATCAATTAGTTGATCTATGTGCGGTAATAAAAAGAATCTTTAGGGCAAACTTTATTTTGATCGGTATAATCTACACAAACTCGCTACTTACCATTCTTTTTGGGTACTACCACAGTATTAGCCAACCAATTTGGATATTTTACCTCGCGGATGGACCCGATTTTTAAAAGCTTTTGTACCTCATCTTGAATCACCTGATTCTTGAAGGAACCTTGCTTCCTTTTTTTTTCTTTTTTGATACGTGGGTATGATGGATCTTCATTTAATTTGTGGGTCATTACCTCCGGTGGTATACCTGTCATATCTGAATGCGACCAAGCAAAACAATCTGCGTTAGACTTTAAAAATTCAATCAACTTACGTTTCTTCTCCAGGTTGAGCTTGGTTCCAATGTAGACTTTTCTGTCCGGCCAATGTACAAATAGTACCATAGCTTCCAGTTCCTCGATTGTTGTTTTGATATTTTCATTTTCTTTTAGTTCTTGAATAGTATCAGGCCTCAAGTCTACATCTGTTTGCTTGTCTTCAGTTGAGGCTTGTGTTGCTGCATCCTCAACTAAATTCTATAATTGCTATTTTCGTCACTTTTTGCGCATGAATCAGTCACGGAGTTAATGCTTCGAGAATCCTGTTGGTCACCACGGATTTTCCATATTCCCCATTGTGAAGGAAACTTGATAGCTTGATGTAGAGTAGATGGAACAACATCCATTTCGTGAATCCATGCTCTGCCGAGAATCATATTGTAAGCCATATCCATTTCTATCACTTGAAATTTGGTGTCTTTGACTACTCCTTCTACGAATGTGGTGAGTATTATCTCCCTTTTTGTTACGGTGCTCGAGTTGTCAAAACCAGACAAGGTGCGTGCCGTGGGTATCAACTTATTATTGGCTTGCATCTCGTTTACCACTCTCAACAGAATGATATTCACAGAACTACCTGGATCAACCAAAACTCATTTTACATTAGTGTCATGTACAAGTAAAGATATTACCAGTGCATCATTATGTGGGGCCAGCACGCCATCTGCATCATCAAATGTTATACTATATTCTTCCAAAACCAGTCAAACTCGCTTCCCATGAGTGACTATAATTTTTGACACCTTCTTTGTTGTCGTATATGTTACGCCATTGATATCCTCCCCTCCACTTATGACATTAACCGTTCTCTTTGGTGAAGGAGGTTTTGGCGGTTCCTTCCTATTCTTCATATATGCTTGCTTTCCCTTTTCACTAAACAATTTAGTTAAGTAACCCTATTTTAATAAATGCTCTACTTCACCTTGTAGCAATCTGCAATCCGTCATTTTGTGACTGTGATCGTTGTGAAATTCACACCAAAAATCGGGATTTCTCCTGCTTGGGTTTGATCTCATTTCTTTTGGCCACCGTACCTTGTCTCCCATGCTTCTTAAAACAGCTTCCAACTCGGATGTGCTAACATTAAAACTGTAGCCGCTGATTTTTGCTTTTGAGCTTCTGTCATCATCTCGCGTATCTCGCATGTTTCTTTCTTTTCCGAACCTTGACGATGAACCTGACTCTCTACCCCTTGATCTCGGATCATACCTTGGGTTTTCCTGTTTTGAACGCGAATCCCTTCCCGCTGGTCCCATATAAGGTTCGTACCTATTTTTACCGGACCTTTTTCCAGTTTCAACTCATCTTGAACTCACTCTTTCATCTTTCTAGGACTGAATGATAGTATCTTCTTCTATCTGTAGCTTTGTGTTGTATCTATTGTAAACATCATTCCAAGTTGTTGCTGGAAATTCTCGTAAGCTTTCTTTAAGTCTTTTCGTGGCTTCTGAGCTTTTTTCATTCAGATTACTGGCAAAAGCCATAGCCGCCCAATTATCAGGTACACGTGGAAACATCATCCTTTCACACTGGAATCTATCTACGAACTCTCTGAGCAGCTCCGTATCTCCTTGTTTTATTTTGAAAATGTCCTCCATTCGTTTTTCAACTTTTTGGGCTCCCGAGTGTGCTTTGATAAATGAATCTGCGAGCTCAGCAAAAAAATCAATAGAATTTCTAGGTAAAAGAGAATACCATGTTAGTGCTCCTTTCGTGAGTGTTTCTCCAAATATTTTGACCAACACTGATTCGATTTCTTGCTTGGTCAAATCATTGCCCTTTAAACCAGTTGTAAATGCAGTTACGTGATCCTATTGATCAGTTGTTCCATCGTATTTTGAGATATCGGGCATCTTGAATTTCTTTGGAATTGGCAAAGGAACGGCACTTGGCTCTCAAGGTTGTTGAGAGTATTTTTCCATATCTATCCCCTTGATTACGGGCGGTACTCCAGGTATCTGCTCTATGCGATCGCTTTGCTCCTTGAGCTGTTTCTACAAGGTTAGTACTAAACTTTATAAATTAGAATTAACTAGGTTACCTGACCCTCCATCACGAGATTCGCTGGGAGTTCCTCTATTGCCTGAGTTAACGAGTCTTGAAAGAGGATTTTCTACGGTTACGTTGTTGTTTGGAGGTAGAGTTGGTGGTACAGCCGGCAACCTGTTGACAAAAGCTTGAAGGACATTGCTGACCTGTTGAGCGATTAATTGTTTCAATACTTCATCAATAGTTGATTACTCTCATGCTGCTTTTTTATATTTGTCAGATCCGTCAGGAGTCCCTTCTCGAGATTGTTGAGGAGAGTGTTGTGGTGAGGGTACTGGAGTTCCATCACATTGTTGGTTTAGCTGATGTTGTTGATTTTCTTGGTGTTGTAGATTTTGTTGGTTGTTGTTGTTGACATTTGACGTGTTTGTTTTGACCGAAGAATTGATTTAGAAAGTAAAAGATTATCATATTCCCCGTAACAGAACCAATCTATTTAACTAGAAAATAGAAATTTCGGTCAAAGCTTATTTTTAGAAGAACCTAGGTTATTGATAATCAAATAAAGAAATAATTGTGTAATGAGAAAGGAAAAATTAGATTGAGAAGTAGCCAAATATAAAGCAATGTAAATAAGTATATTCCAATAATCATCTGTGTCTCCATACAAATGTTATTTCTCTCCTTTTTATAGTTATTTCTAAGTAATACGTTTCTTTCCTCTCATAATAGAGCCATTATAAGCAATTAATGACATTAATGAAACGTTATAATAGGCAATCGTATCTTTTTCGTGAAGATTCTATAACGTTCCCCATCATTTATGCTTATTAATTGCAGATATTACTGTTAACAATCTGTATTTGTAAATTAATTCTGAAAAAATAGAATAACGTATAAACAGAAAATGTAAAGAAACTAAAGTTAATCCGAGCCCACTGAATTCACAGTGTTTCCTTAAGGAATTTAATCCCCTCCTAGTACCCAAGGTTATGGATTATTCCTCCCAGGATAGAACGAATTACACACTGGTGTAGTGGTACTTCAAACCCCAGTGTTTTAGCGAACACAAAGTTCGGTAGTAAATCACGCTTATTGTTGCTTTGTTTGATGTTAAAAGTATGTAAAAGAAGAAGGAGAAACTCAAAAAATCGTATGGAAATCTGAGAGAATGGACTTATATTTATAGCCAATGTTGGGTTGAAATCTGAAGAGGTGCAACTCTTCAGAACGACTGTTTATGCAAAACGACAACAGTATAAATGTCATAACATAAATGGCTATTTACTCAACAATAAAAAGGAAAAATAAAGAGGGAAAATTGAAGAGGGTAGTTAATTTTTTGTTACCAAAACAGAAAACGAAAATATGGAAACGGTTGGATTTTAATATTAATACTTTGAGATTTAATATTAATATTTTGTTATTAAAACGGATATTTAATAATATTTCTATTAATATTTACTATTAACAAATAAATTTGGTCCAAAAAATCAATCATTTGACCGAATCCGAAGCTGAAGCCGAGCCGAGTGACGATGATGACGGCACGAAGCTTGCCTTCTTCTCAACTCTTTAAGAGCTAGAAGAAGAGCAATTGCTTATATACCCATTAAAAACCTCTTCCTCTTTCAATATGGGACAATGTTCCTTCATCAAGGAGGAAACTTAAAATTTCACTTAAAAATTTCATTTCCCCCCATTTTTCATTCACCCTCTTTTAAGTCATACTATACTTAAAACCCAACAATTATGTATCTGTACTTTTTTGTTGTCTTGGTTCATTCCACCGGTGTCTTTTCAAATTATCAAGAGACCTGAGTAACCATTCCTTCTTGTTTTCTTGACCCTTTGTCCGTACCTATTAAGACCCGAGTCTCTTTAAGTACTTTTTGCCAGATGCCACTCTTCTATTAATCCACGTGTCTTGACATGTCAGCCACATAATTAATTTCAAATGTTAACTTGATTTTCCCCAATACAAATTTTCACTTAATTATGGTAAACTAACATAACTTGCTACATACATCGAATTAAGTTAATTATACCGATCCACTTTTGAGTAAAATTTACAAATAGCTACTTTTTAGTCGAAGTAATTGAAAATTGATTACTATCTTGCAGTTTCAAATTCTACAAGTAAAACCTCATAATATTGTCCTGGAGTTGGAATTTTAATTTTAAAACTTCAGGATATTAGCTATTTTTCAAAGACGGCAGAAAAGTAGTCTGTGAGCACTATCTCTACTCCACTTTTAGATGCGAATTAGGAGTACCACTTTTGTAAATACTAAGCTCCCGTTTGACCATAAATATTAGTTTTATTTTTTCAAGCTTATGAAATATGATCATATTTTGGAAAAATAAAAAACAAAAAATTTCAAGTTTCCAAAAATTAGTTTATGACAGTTTTTGAATGAAATTTTTTCTTCTAATTACAAAACTTCAACTTTTCCTCAAATAAAATAAATGTCCAATCACAACTTTAACTTTCAAAAATTATTTTTCAATACAACTTCAAATATTCTCTTTTCAAATTTCAATCAAATCTATGTCCAAAGACTAGCTAAATTCATGTTTTGAAGGAATTTGAACACTAATCCAACTATGGTAGAGGCAGATTAAATACTCTACATATTTTTCCAGAACTTAATCCATATATACCCAGTGGAAAGAGGTTAGTTTTTAGTTTACGTCTCAAGTGGGAAATAAATGATTCTAGCGTTTGGATTTTGTCTTTGAAATACATTTCTAGAAAAGGAATGAGTGCTCTAATTAAGTTCGGATTTAATTCGGATACTATTGATTTTCATCAATTATTTGGCCGATTAGGTAAATTATTGAAAACCAAAATAATACGACCTTCGAAAACTAGTAGTAAGAGTTTTGACTAAATTTTCAAAATTAAAACAAACGACTGGATTAAAAAACAGTCTTATTTTCATAAATCAAACTAAAATGATTTGCCAAAAAAAATTAAAAGAAAGAACACAAAGGGATGACTTCGTAAAAATCACACATATGCTCCCCAATATTTTTTCCCCCAACAACCAATATACACAATCAGACATCTCTATAACAGTATCCCTATATAACAACACTTCACTATAAAAGCCAAGTTTTTTCGGAACGAATTTTCATGTTATGTTATAATATATGATCTCTATAATAGCATTTCGCTATAACATCCAAAAATATTTGGAACAAACGAGGCTTTGATTGTATATATAATCAACTTTTCTTCAAAGTTAAACGTGAAACAACTAAAGTAGACTAAAGCAACTTTCCAACAAAAAGAAGTTTCTCCTTTTCCAAATGGAAATAGTTTTTCTAATGAACGACTTCGAAATAAAAGCTGCAGACTCAGCAGTCAAATATGACCCTAAGCCTACATGATCTCACTGGACTGCTAGCAAACTCTCAATAAGCACAGGAATGTAGACTCTTGACTCCAGGACTTTAATATACCTGCCAGTCCATATGTCAAATAAAGGAGTCCAAGGGACGACTTCGACGAAATCACTCCTATCGCCTTCCATATTCTCTTGTTAACTATAGGAAAGATGCTCAGGACTAGTCATCTATCCTACCACATAAATACTTGCCCTGAGTTGGGAGGAGCGGGGAAGGGGGCAAAAAGAGTTGTGGAAGTTTCCAATATCAAAACAATCCATTCTAAGAAGTATACATACTTCAATACTGCAGATTCTGCACACTTACCATAGACTTTGATGTGCCTTACTGCTCTTGAAGCAATCGTATTCCTCCGTTCCCTGTATATTCTGCACAGATACAAATAGAATGTAACCTACAAAATAAGGGTGTGGGCATAGAATAAGGGAGTGGGCACAAAATAAGATACAGGACCTGATATATTTTGAGCAAATTAAGCAAACACTACCATAAAAAATACACATCAAAATATCCCCTATCACCATTTATCACCAGTCAAGATCTTAAATCCAAGTTAAAGAGAAAAACAAGATACAACAGAAAAACAATTAGTTCCTATCATAACTATCTCCCTTTTTCTATCTGAACAAAGAAATTATGCCTGATAGATACACATGGTGGGCTCAAATCAGTTTTGCCATCCAACATTTTGCTGCTAGTTTCCTCTTCGCGAATCAATCTGTAGTCATAGGTTGGATGCAGCACCTGAAACGGGCCTTTCTGACAGTAGTCATGATTTCTGTCTCTGCTGCCTCAAGCATTCTGACCACCTGAGAGAAAGGTGGCCTATTATCAGGGTCAGCATCCCAGCAGCGGGTCATGATCTCAGATAACACAGGCAAACAATCATTGGGGATTGTTGGGCGGACGCCTTTGTTGACAACAGCAAAAGCTGCCTGTACAGCAGTCATGTTCTGGAAAGGAAGCATCCCTGTTATGAGCTCCCAGAGAACAATGCCAAAACTATAAACATCAACTTTCTGGGTGTATGGTCGGTGCTGGATCATCTCCCTACAAAACAAAGTCAAATGCACTTGAGCAGTCCACCACCAAACACACACTAACAAGTTTGAACATTGTTTTTCTCTTTCTAAATAGAGAAGAAACTAGAACATTTGCAAAAAAAAATGATAAAGTTAAACAGGATAGGATCTGCAGAACATGAATAGATAGTTTCTCAAGAGGAACTTGAAAGGTAACTTCATTTTTCAGGTTACCTGGAATCAAAATTTGAGTATAAATAATATCAGTTAGTTTCAAAGACTGGCTACACGTGCTAAGCTACGAGCTTTACCAGATATTGAGATCCCCACTGTTTTGGGAATATATCATTCTTTTGTAAGCATCATTCATTATTACATCAAACTCAGTCAAGAGAAAGCACATTCATCCTGTCTACTTCCCTAAGGCATGTCATGCGTACTAGTCTATCCTCACACTGAGAAGAACTATATTTCACTGCAACATTATCCGCCATCACAGGTCTGGTGCTTCACGACTAGATTATCACCAAAATTATCACCACTAAGCAGAGCAACCTCATACATCCATTCTTACAACAAGCATTTCAACATTACTTCAGGCAGAGCATGAACCCTATCTTCTTTGATTAATGTCTAAAAGAAATGTCCTATTAGAAATGAAAACAACTTCTCCATTTGTCACATTATCTCAAAAAAAGAAAACAAAAGCTTAATCTCCGACTCACTTAGCTTATGAAGAATATACTTTCATCTCCCAAGCCAATTTTCATCTTCAACGTTGTGTAGGAAACAAGCCAAAAAAAAAAAGGGAACAAATGCCAGTCTTAATCTACCGTGGATACTTGATAAGTGAGCATTCTACAACAGATGGAAAGGGAGCTAATTCTATATCCTGTTCTCTCTTTCATCCTGAATTGCAGATCTAATTACAACAATAACAACATACCTAGTATATTACCACATTGTGGAATTGCAGATCAAATTTAAGGTTTAAATTCTAACTGCCATATATGCCCCAGAAACAAATAACTGAGCTTCCAAGAACAGTATCCTAAAGACCGAGGAAATCATGATTAGCAAATATTCCTCCAAAAGCATTATTATACCAATTCTCAGTTATGACACCAAATACAGGAAAACCCCGAATGTCAGCAAAAAAATAAACTACTAAGCAAATTGAAGCAAAATTTTCTTTCTTGTCATTAATTTTGCACCTTATATACTAGTCCACGCCATCGAAGAAGATTATTTCCATGGTTATCCAATAAAACATAGATTTTAACAATTTAATACTCAGGCATGCAAATGCATGAACCTAGAAATGCAAGCATAATACATACAATGACATGTAATATCAGAGATGCATATGCAAGTTAGAGTTGATAAAACCATCAAGAACATCTGGTTGATGAACCCAGATCACTCTCTTAAAGCTAGATGTTTGCTTAATTTATTTTACCGGACAAACCCAATCCCTGTAGCTGGTACCGATCATTTTTTGGACTGTGTTAGCTCCCTCTAATCTGTTATAATGGAGCTAACACACTCCTTTAACCTTGTATCTCCTTGATGCTTTCTAATGTAATGCCTTCATCAAAAAATAAAATGACATGTAAAATATATTCTTAAGTATTTATGGGTATTTCAAAATTAATTTGGTGTTTCTTATTTAGGACACCCCAACGCCCTAAATAGATTTGATGCATGGGTTTTTTCAAACCCCTTCAGTTGATGAGTTCTGGTCAAGAGAAATCTAAAATCTTGAGATGTTTCAAATATAGTACTTATTTTCAGCAAATAAAAGCAGCATGTATTCTATCAGATGTATGCAATACTGGTATAGGTACATGCATTTTCTTTTTTGTTAATTTTTTGTGCGTACCCCCCACCCACGGTACACACATTCGACACAGGAAAAGCAAATGCAAAGGACCAGTATAACATAGCTTGTGATAATTCGATCAACTTTCAATCAACCTGAAGCAATTAAATTGTCCCAAAACAAAAAAATCAAGCAATGCCTCTCCCAATTAAACTGCACAAAATCTAAGGCAGTAAAAGTCTTATAAAATAAAATAAAATAAAAGTAAGATGTCAAGTACTGAGCCACATCATGTGTAGGCTCTCCCCCGTAATTAACACAAGTTGTATTAGTTGATCATTAACGGCTTTTTGTGCTCCTTTTGTTTCTAAAAGGCCTATTTCAACTAAAGTAAGCATTTAGGTCAAGCAACACATGTTATAAGACTAAGTACCAAATAAGGCATTATTATAATTTATTTCCAAGGAATTGTTTCTTCATTTATAGCATCTCTCCAGCATTGTTGTTCAAAGCCATTTTTAAATGATGTGAAGCAAGGGATTATCGCTTCATAAATGACACCATGCGCTCCAGAGAAGAGTGCACTCTAAATGATGATGCACAAAGTGATCCTAATGAGAAAGGGCCGATTCTTTAAATCTTGATTTTGAGGAGTTGGATTAATATCAACAATATTTTATATCACCCTTCAATTCGAATTAGTAAAAGCAATGTCTCCTTGTATAATATGGATTCCAAACATTCATGATCTGGATGTGAATGAGTCGAATGACTTAGCCCTCGGTGTATTAGTGAACCATCTCTCCAGGGATTGTGAAAGATGTTCTACTAGAAATATTCTTGTTATTGCTTCGACTCATATTGCCCAAAAAGTGGATCCTGCTTTAATAGCTCCAAATAAATTAAATACGTGCATTAAGATACGAAGGCTTCTTCTTCCACAACAACGAAAGCACTTTTTCACTCTTTCATATACTAGGGGATTTCACTTGGGAAAGAAAATGTTCCATACTAAAGGTTTCGGGTTCATAACTATGGGTTCCAATGCACGAGATCTTGTAGCACTGGTTGCTAAATTTAGTTATTTTAATTGCAATTTGATTGTTATACTACTAAATTTTTCTGTTTGGTATTATTTACTTTTCCATAACTTGTGTGCCTCACTTCTCCTTTTCGCTTCAAACTCCATGGACCTTATCGTTTTTGGTGCTTTTCACTTTTCAAAACACTGCTCTCCACAAAGAATGATTGGATGTTTCAGGAAATGATTCGGGTTCATGAGAATATTTATAAATTTGTATTTATGGTATATTATACATTTATACTTTTGGATAACTTGAGTGCTTCACTTCTCGTTTTTCGCATCAAACTCCATGGACCTTGTCGCTTTTTACGCTTTTCACTTTAGAAACACGGCTCTCCAGAAAGAATGACGGGAGGTTTTAGAAAATGATTTACAATAAAAATAAAAAAGTGACGTGGTGATCAATGAAGTGGGTTGAGAATCACGGCGTCTTAGGTTCAGATCCCAACATAGGCAAAAATACTAAGTGATTTCTTCTCATTGATCAAAGTCTTGAAGGATAGAGTTACCCAACACCTGTGCTGGTGGGAGATAGCATTAGTAGGTACCCCATGGATTAGTCGAGGTGCGCGCAAGCTAACCCGGACACCACGGTTATAAAAAAATGATTTAGGTTCATGAGAAGATTGAGCCAATATTCCACTTCTACTTCTCATTGATTGAGATGGTTAGAAACATCTCGGAAAAGAATTAACTTCTTGCCAACTCAGAGCTAGTGAAGAAACTAAAAGAGGTACACTTGCTTTATGGTGTAACCAATTTACCTTTTTGAAAAAACAATTAATCTCACCCAAAACAGGGTTTTAACTTCTTTCCAACTCGGAGCTAGCGAAGATGCTTAAAGAGGTACACTTGACTTATGGTGTAATGAATCTACCTTTATGAACAAACAAATGACCTTACCCCAAAGCAGTAAACCATTAATTGTGCGTGCAATTATGGCAATTGCATTATAACATCTTCAAATACTCATCTAGTTCCTGACCTTGACCATGAACTCGGACGTCATTTTGAAAGCATCATCTGGGTAGACAAGTACGTTGTCCACTGTCCAACTTAGGACAAGCATTGCTAAGCTTTCTAGGAGAGCAATGCAAATAAAGGCAATAAACTCTTTCCATAGAGGTACAAATCCAATATATGACACCAGCCTTCTTTAATAATGGTGAATGGAAAAAATTAACCACACAACTCTTACTATTATACCCTCCCACCACATTACCAAGAGCGAGAAAGGCGAGGAATTCGAATAATATCAAGTAATCTCTTACTGGAAAGTCGCTAATTGGGTTAATCTAAAGTTAGAGGCTATAGTCATTTCTTTTAAGAAAAGACCAATAGCAATCTTTTCCTCCCCACCAACTTCCAGTAAAGGGAGACATGTGTTCAGTAGACACTAAAATTGTCATCCCTTATCCCCTTCTCCTCTTCAAGCTTCTCCAGCAACAACGAACCCAATATATGGAAGTATGTTATCAGTAAAGAGAGACAAATCCAATGACTCGCACCTCCCCATTCTCTTTCTTTACCCATACAACATTCCAACAGAACCCCACTGCTTTGAAGAACGAGGCAATGCTAAAGCTGATGATGGAAGGTCAACATCACAAAGGAGAGAAGATGTACTTCCAAATGAGCTTCATCTACCTATTCAATAAGTAGAACTATGGTTCATATCTCTCAAACATATCATGAAACTGAACCGAGTGAGGTAGCTGTTGTAGTTTGAACCCTTTCCAGCTAGATTAACTAGAAGCAACTTTTCTTTTTGACAATGATACTCGGGCCAGCTTGCGAGCATCTCGATTATTTCGACTATTTCACTGAATGCCTGCTATCTCCCATCAGCGCAGATATCGGATAACTTTGTGCACCAAGGCGTAGGCGTATGGGAAGAAATCACCTAGTGTTTTTGTCTCTGCTGGGATTTAAACCCTAGTCTCCGCGATATGCACCCATTTCATTAACCACTAGGCACACCCTTAGGTGCGACTAACTTGAAGCAAATTACAAGTCCCAGGCAAGAAGGAAAAGGAAAGGAGGGAAAGAAATTGAAAGAGAATATTAAGCTGATCATTTCTTTAACCTTCATCAATAAGCGCATAACTAAGTTAAAAGGTTTGATCGGAAGAAATAATTTCTCCCTCTTAGCAACAGCAATATAATCGCAAATAATGAGGTCCTATCAAAAGGATGTACAGGTCTTGAACCCATCGACTCCATGCTTTTCACTTCAGTTCTATTTTGCCAAAAAAGGATCCAACATGCTACAATATTACTAAAATATCATGCAGTAATGAGAATATCTATGTTTGCTACAATTTCACCTTATTCTTAGCAAGTAAAAGGCTAGTTTTTCACATGCACAAATATAAAAAGCATTGGAATTTAAAACTAAAATAAGGAAATTGAAAACTTCAAAAGTAATCTACAAAACTAAAACATATCCCATAAGAGTAGGTCAAAAAGCTTAAGAGCTCTAGTATAAGCCCAAAAACTGGAATAAGACACCCGATTTAACAAGGCTGCTAAAGAGTCTAGATGCTTACGGAGCCATCCAGCGGTATGTTCCAGTTTCTGGTGTCATTCCTTCCGTCTGCACCTCAATACGAGCAACACCAAAGTCCGCAATCTTGATTGACTTGTCAGCAGCAATCAGTAGATTGTCGGATTTCAGATCACGGTGTATCAGATTCAGGGCATGTACATACTCCATCCCCCTTGCCACATCCAAAGCCTGCTTCACAGCTAACTTCAATGGCACAGATCGGTTGTGCCGCCTCGTTAGAAACTGGCGCACTGATCCCCCTTTTGCATATTCAGTCACAATACACCATACCATGGGTTTACGACATGCACCAATAAACCGAACTATATTTGGATGCTTCAAATTTGCCAACATCATGACCTCCTGCTGAAATTGCTGCTCCATCAAATGAGCCCTCTCAAGATCATGTTCTGGCCTCTCCAAAAGCTTGATAGCAACATCCTCACCATTATAAGTTCCCTTGTAGAGTTTTCCAAAAGCTCCTTGAGCAAAAGCTGGTCCCATGTTAAGCTTCCTCAAGTCAATTGTCCACTCATCATAATTCTCAAGCCCAATGGTGGGGAATCGAGGATCAATCAGGGCTTGAGCGAGGGCATCATTGCTCAACCCGTTAGAAACTCTGACCCTGTTTACGCTAGCTGCAACAGAATAGTTATTGTGGACGCGATTGAGGCTCTGATGGTTCAAAATACGAGTGTGAGAATCATTTGACCCAACACTGCTGTTATCCATCGACATTGCAACAGAACCTCCACCATTGCTCATCTGCAAGCTCCCATAACTCTCAGTTGACATGTTTGACCCCTCACCAAGCTTATGGTAAAAATTTTGTGACAGGTTTTGATTTAAGTCTATAAGTCCAACAAATTTTGGAGCCTCCAACATTTTTTCTGACAAAGCAGCTACAGCACAAAAGCTTCAAATCTGACTTGTTTCTACTGCATGAGGGTTTCTACAATCAAACTGCACCTCTCCTGCCCTGTAAAAACATGAAAAAGGAAAAGGTCATTTATCAAAAACACAATCCTTCTCAGTAAACTGACCGGGATAAAGTCTTGTGAAACTCAGCAACCCTGTTTGCTCTTTATTTAAATAACTCATTCTCATTTTCTTAGTTTCTTGGATAAATAAACCTAGCGTAACGAGAAGCCTACCAGACGTAGACTCCAATAAGAAAAACCATCAGCCTAGTAATATCATCTTTATAATCATACTTCTGTTGGCTCTTCTTCTCCCTCTTCACACGTCGAATGCAATTAACAGATTGAATAAGCTAAAACAACAACACAAATATTACTAGCTTTTTTCAATGATGGTGATGTCCGGGCCAGCTTGCGCGCACCTCGATCATTCCACCGGGTAGCTGCTACCGAGTAGCTGCTACCTCCTACCAGCTCAGGTACTGGGTAACTCTACCCACGACAAAACTTCCAAAAACCAAGCTTTATTGATACAAATTTGTAAAACAGACCATGTAGAAAAAAAAAGAATCCTTCATCACCTTCAGTTCATTCAATGCCTTCAAAATTAGCTAATCACTAGAAATGGAAATGAGAAATCAATTAACAAATTTTCTTCAATTACATCAGAAGATTAATCATAAACTACATGAAAACATAACCCCTATAACTTGAGTAACCTAAGACCTTCAAACTCAACTTAATTTAGAAAACAAAAAAACAAATACAAAAAACTAATGCAAGCTCCAAATTATAGAAAAAAGAAAAAATTAAAAAGGCTAAAATTGTCGAAAATAGAACTAAGAAAAATCATAATTAAAACAGCAAAAGCTCAACAAAAAAGCTCAAAAAATTTAACAAAATTAGTGATCCGAGGGCAAAATCGAGGACGAAAAGGTAATTTTACCGCGATCAAAAGAACTTGACTTTGCAATTAAGCTGGTGCCGTGTGCTAATTGTTCTCTACAGCCGATCGAACTTTCCAACTGACCAAATATTCCGGTTAAATAAACATCACCGGCGATAAAACGACGGCGTACAGAGAGAGAAAGAGCTAATAAAGCTAGAGAGAAAGAGAAAGAGTATTCTCAGTAGCACAGAAAAAACGAAGAAAGAGAAGTGAACACGAGAAAAACACACACACACACACACACACAGTAATGAATGAAATGAATTGTGAATTGTCTTAGCTATAGAGGAGAGAGCTTGTTTAGTCTTCGACTTTTGTTTTTTTCTTTAGCACATCAAGGGAAGACCTATGGTGTAGTCACTCACATGATAAAATGTTCTGTGAGCTGAAGTTCTGTGGGGCCTACTTTAATCAGGACCCTTTATCATTTGATATTTGGACTAGTATAACGTATGTGCTTATTTGGGATGTCACGTCAAGATGGGGGTGGGTTGGGTTCGGGAGTAGAGGTGGGGCGTTGGGGATCTGTTGGTGGGGTGGGAGGGGGGGGGGGTTGTGTTGAGGGCGTGGGAAGGGGTTGGAGTGTGTTAAATGTACTTATAAATCTTGTTTTACGTAAATCTATTACAAAAACTATTTAAGGGGTAAAAGTGAATAAAATTATTACAAAAATATATTTTTTATTATTTATTTATTTATTTTTAGACGCTGTTAAAATAATTTTTTATTTTTTAAGGAATTTATTTTTCAATTTTTCTTAGATAATGAAATATATTTTCTTCAATACCAAACACACCCTTAGTCTTTTGTTTTTTTTTTCTTTTTATATTTAGGGAAGACTTGTGGTGTAGTCACTCACATGTTAATTGATTTGTGAGCATAAAGTTATGTGGGGACTACTTAAATCCTGACCGGACGATATTTGATTTTGGACTTGTACTACGAATGTGCTTATTTGGGATGTCACGTCAAAGTCGGGCCAATTGAAGAAAAAATAAAATAATAAAAAGGAGGGAAATGGAAGAAAAAAGAGGAAAAGAAAGAGATGTAATTGGAAAAGTGCATTTAATATGGTGTGGAATTTGTGTAAGATAATCATGTGTAGTTATTTTTCCATTTTATTGGATATCTCAGAAGGAACCATCATATAATTTTATTGAGATGTGAAATAATCGTAAATGATAGTCTTGATAAATAAATAAAAAGAGCATAATAGTTTTAAAATGTTCTCCTACTGTTAATTATACATATTATTATTGTTATTATTATTATTAAGCTTAGATAATTGGTTTCTTATTTGGTGTTTAGTACTCGCTGAGAGTCCGATTAATTTAGATTCACGTCACACAAGATGCATTAAAAAGAGAAGTGTTTTTTACCAGAATTTTTTGGTCCACATAGATTCAACCCGACAATCCGAGTTCTCTAGTTAAGAATAAAAATATTTTATCCATGTACTTCAAATTGTTGGTGATAGGCTTAGATAACATAAAATGAAATAAACAAGTTCGAAATCTATTATCCTTTATCTAACTCCAAATAATCTAAACCATCTAGGCAACAAGTTGGCATACATCTGACAATTAGAAATTATTTTAACTATATGAAAACATAATTATATGCATTAGCTTTATAACTAGCTAGATTTAAATATGTATCAGAATTGCAAAGCTCGGATTAAATAAGAAAGGTTAGAAACATTTTAGTGATGTTACATATTAAAATTATTATTTGTATTAAAATTATAAAAGACAATATATGGTGAGTTCTTTATTACCACCAAAGATTATGGTGGGATAGATAGAATACCTTCATCTTAATCAGAAAAAGGATTTCTCTATCGAAAAATCAATGACCGCAGATTGATAAGAGTGCGAAATAGAAAAAGAATTTCATGCCAACAATATGATTTTAGGATGTGAATGTATTTATTTGTAGATAAAGCTAGATTTAATGATCTTTTCCACCTTAGATTTAAGGGAAATACTAATAAATAAGAAGAAAGAACAAGACAACATGGGTGGTTGGAGGAATCAAATCACATATCTTATGTTTACACTCCCTTGATTTTTGATTTGGTGACATATCGCCTCTCAAAGATTTACAATATAAACATAATTTCCTCAAATTAATGAACTTAAATGGATATTACTCTTTCAAACTATTTTTTAATCTTTATTGCGTTTGATCATATATTAGCTAAAAAATTCTGAAATACAATATTTTTAAATGGGAAATTCAATTTTGATCAAAACCGACCTCAGTTTTTTAAGTGTGTATAGCTCACATGAAAAGATAAACAGACATTATGAGTTTACGATATTCATTGGTCAATTAAAGAATTATTATAGCAAAGAAATTAGAATTAGAAAGACATATTAATCAGGGAATTGTTGACATATAGGCATGGTTTATATGACTAATTACACAGTCATCACAACCATTTTTTCATGAATTTGAAAAGCTAGTATTAGTGCGAAAATGTATATTTTATACCACAAGAAACGAAAGGAAAAACGAGTAAAAATTGCACGGGGCGCCTTATTTGGTCGTCCCCATTTAACCTATACCCATTTTTTAAAAACTTTTAATTTGTACCCACTTTTTAAACAATTTCAGCCCCCTTTCTCCTCCTCCTTCTCCTCCTCAAAGTTTTATTTTTTCCTTTTTCCAGAAGTAAGGTTCATCCCTATCTGATTCTTTTTATTTCTCCTGTGAATCCTATAAATTTTCACGCCAACCTATACATCTGAAACAACCAATTTGCTTTCTTCGTCACTTCCTATCACGTGACATGCATATATATATATATACACACAACTGACTTGGTGATTTGTTTGATTAATTATTACTCGTAATTACCTAATCTGGTAAGTAGCAGCAGTAAAAGTCATGAAACTACTCAGGCAAATAATCGTATAGTTCTATATAAGGACAAAAAAGTGAATGAATGAATGAATGGATGGATTGAATCTGCCTCTCTAATTTCTCTGAGGATATTTACAGTGTTTCGTGGATCCTATGCAAAGTAAAGAATCTAACACAGTTTGCAAGTTTGTGGTGCAGTGTTCTCCTGTTGTCTCTAATTAATTTTCTTTCAGTTTGGTCAAGATGGTGTGGCAAATGAAATTATAAACAAACAAAAACTTCAGCTCTATAGCTGAAGTTCCCCAGTTACAAAGACAAAAACTTCAGCTCTAGAGCTGAAGTTTCCCAGTTACAAAATAAAAACTTCAGCTCTAGAACTGAAGCTTACAAACAAAAACTTTAGCTCTAAAGCTGAAGTTCGACAGTTACAAAACAAAAACTTCAGCTCTAGAGCTGAAGCTTACAAACAAAAACTTACCAGTTAAAAATAAAAACTTCAGCTCTAGAGCTGAAGTTCGACAGTTACAAATCAAAAACTTCAGCTCTAGAGCTGAACTTCATGCCTGACTACTAGAATGCTAAAGTTTTGCTTGATTGTCTTTGCTACTTCAGCCCCGTATACTGAAGTTATGCGAAAAAATGGGTACGCTTACAATTTTTTTGCAAAGCGGACACAAGTTAAAATGTAACATAAAAAACGTGTATAAATGCAAATGCCCCGAAAAGCGAGATAAAAATGTAAGCTTACGTGATAAATGAATTTTAAATGAGAAAATGAATTTTGTAAGAAAATTGGGTAAAGGCCAAATCTTTATCTCATTTTCCTTCACCCAATGATATTTTAGTCTTCTTGTTTTCTTATTCTTTTTTCTCATCAAGAGAATACCTAAGGTGTAGTCACTTACATATGATTAAATGTCAATATTTGATCTTAGACTGCTATTACGTATGTGCTTATTTGGGATGTACAATTATTAAGGGGTCGTTTGGCTTGAATACGGCTTATGCCGGGATAAGTTATACTGGTATAAGTTATGTCGGGGTAAGTTATGCTGGAATTATTTTTTTATCCATTGTTTGGAATGTTGTATTAAATATGACAATTGCATAATTTGTAAGAAGAATCCATAAGTTATACCGTTCTTAATTACCCCCACCCTCTATAAGGAATACGAATTTAAGTCACCTTTAAAAATACCTTTCTCGGCTTGGCTAAGATCAAGTGTGTTATATATTTGAGGAGTTTTCAGAAATCACTATTGTTTAGTGGCTATTAACTTTCTATAGCTACCATATACATAATTACTTCCTGTAGCTACTATTCAGTTGTTACTGTAGTGTATTTGTTGTATTCGCGCTGTTGTATTCATGAATATAACAGCAAAAAGCACCTAAAATCATGGCAGTCCAGCTGCACGTGCATGTATTCATATGTATTCACGCCATATATTCATGAATACAACATCAAAAAATGCCTAAAATCAGGGAAGTCCCGTCGTACGCGCATGTATTCACGCGATGTATTCATGAATACAGTAATGACAATCACCTTAAAAATAGGTATGTCCAGCTATCTAATAACGAAAATAATATCAATTAGCGCGATACACTCCTAATATAACTCAACAAAATCAATTCTAACATGCTTCATTATCAACCCAACTAATTAGAATAATTTTTCAATTGTATATAACTGTTGTATTAAACTTTTGTATTTAGTGTGTTTCAATATTTTTTATATTGTTGCATTCATTAAATCAATGTTTGTATTTACTGTATTCACAATTTTATATTCAGTGTATTTAAATGTATTTGTATTAACAATATTTTAGTTATTCCTTGTAGCAACTAGTCCTGTCGTTTTGAGTATATATACTTCGCTCGGTAGTTTGAGGGCACGAGTATCTCCGCATGATATATTAAGACTTGTGTGCAAAATTTGAGTTCATTCCGAGTTGATTTGATATGTTTCGGTGCGAGTTTTTAGAAGTCGAAAGTTCGAAAGTTCATTAAGTTTGATTTGAGGTGCATTTCGTCGTTTCG
This sequence comes from Nicotiana tabacum, assembly GCF_000715075.1. Classification (NCBI taxonomy): domain Eukaryota; kingdom Viridiplantae; phylum Streptophyta; class Magnoliopsida; order Solanales; family Solanaceae; genus Nicotiana; species Nicotiana tabacum. The sequence continues at coordinate 197,988,733 of NC_134087.1, forward strand.
ATGTTGTTATGCCTGATTTGAAGCCTCGAGTGGGTCTGTATTATATTATGGGACTTGTTGGTATTTTCGTACGGGGTCCCGAGGGGCTCAGGTGAGTTTCGAATAGGTTTGGGTTGTGCTGCACTCGTTTTTCTTATGTTTCGACGTTATTTCTTCAAGCATAAATGGTATCACATTAAACAAATGAGCTCCGATTTCTATTTTGATTGAAGCATTAGATCCGTATCATAATTACGTAGTCATAGCAAAAAGAATCGTCAAATTTGGACGTCGTATGAGGAGTTTATGGTCATTTTACTAAGAATTATGTTGCCAGATTTTTAGATTAATTATGAAATTGGCACTGACTTCGTATTTAAAAATCTGCATTATTTTCAGATATTAAAATCAGCATATCTCCTTCATTATAAGGTCAAATGGATTGAATCAAAAGCCTAACTTGACTGAAATTTCACAAGAAATCCATTGGAGGCATCAAAAGTGAGTTTCAGGATCATTTGTCACACGAAACAAGGCGGAACAGCTGGGCAAAAATACTTAATATCGAGTGTTTGTTCATTTGGTCATATTTTGAGTTGGGGAACTCGAATTTGGGCAATTTTTGGAGGCAATTTTCATCATATAGATTGGGTTAAGTGTCATATACTCGATTTTGGTTATATTTCATGAATCCATCTTCGTTTTTGGTATTTGATTGATGATTTCAAAGTGAAATTTGAGGGGTTTTGTTTAAAATTTCATAAAGTAAATTTTTTAGTTTTGAACGTCGATTCGGAGTTGGATTTGAGTGAAACTAGTATGGTTGGACTCGTAAATTGAATGGGTTGTCAGATTTTATGAGTCTCGTCGGACTCCGAGGTGCGGGCCCGGGTTTGACTTTTTTGTTGACTTTGGGCTTTTTATTAAAGATTAGACCTTTATCGATTGGGGTTTGTTTCCTTGGGATTTATTTGATGTATTCAAGTTGCTTTTGGCTAGTTTCGATCCATTCGGAGGTCGGTACGTGCATAATGGTATTTTTGAAACATCATTTGGCTTGCTCGGTATCAATTTGGCTTGTTTGAGGTAAGTGTCTTGCCTAACTTTGTTGAGGGAATTTTTCCTACTAATTTCCATTGTTGCTACATACAGGGGTGGTGCATATATGAGGTGATGAGCGTATATGCATATGCCAAGATTAATCATGCTCGGGGGTAAACTGTACGATTAATTGTGCTTTGTAGATTTACGTGACCTTCTTGCTTCATGTCTTACTTGACTTCTAGATTACTAAGAATACGAAATTAAATATTAAAAACCAAGATTTAGTTTATTATAACTTGATAAAAATTTGATGGAATTTTGAGAAACACCGATACGTCTAATTAGGTTTTCATCATGCTTAATCACTAATATATTGCTACGACCATTATTCTTGAGATATTAGGTTCTATACTTGAGTTGTAGATCATTCTTTATATTTATTAAAATACTTGAACAATAAGGGTCTAGAGGGTTTATTGATCTATTGTTGGCTTGAAAGTTGTGATTGGGGTTCATCTGGAATATTTGTTTAACCACTCTCCTTGATGTTATTTATGATTCCTACCTTGCTTGTCATTGATATACATCTACTTGATGAGTAAGAGCATAAAGCACAAAGAGTGATTCCGTGCCATTGCTTTTATATTATCATGTGAAGGAGAGTGTAAACTACGAAGGGTGATGCTATGCCATTTCATATATTTTATCATGTGAATGAAAGTGAAAAGCATGAAGGGTGATGCCGTGCTATTTCATTTGCGAGTAAAAGCACGAAGGGTGATGTCGTGCCATTTTATTTGAGAGTAAAATCACGAAGGGTGATGTCATGCCACTTCATTTGAGAGTAAAAGCACGAAGGGTGATGCCGTGTCATTTCATTTATATTATCTTGATCTCATTTACATTATCATAATAGGATGAGAGTAAAAGTACAAAGGGTGATGTCGTGCCATTTCATTTATATCATCATGCTTTTATATTATCACGAGTTCATGGCATGAAGGGTGTTTCCGTATAGGCAAGGACGAGAGACATGTATTATGTTGTGATATCTTTTCCTTGTGTATACGTTCATGCCTTTACCTTGAGCTGTTATTGTCGCACCTATGTTTCCTATGTGACTTGTGTTGTTGTTCTGTCTTTGTTCTCTATCTCAATTGTTGTTGTGTTTCCCATGCCTTCTACTTGTTTAACTTGCAAATACCATTCCTCATTCCTGCTGTTATATCTATAACCATGTCGTAATGTAGTTTGTTTCACTTTAGTATAAGCTTTCTACTATGTTAGTCATTCATGCCTCTACTTGTTAGCTTATAAAGATCATGCATTCCCCTCCTATTTGTTATATCTACATCTATGACTTCTACCATGCTAGTTAGGTGAAATTATATTCTTCTTTCCTATTTGATGTCATCATTCTTATGTTTCCTACCTTGTTATTACTGTTATTGGCATTTTTTTCACCTGGTTGGTACTGTTACACGTATATTTGGTGAGGATGAGATAAATGCACGAAGGGTATTGTCATGCCGTTGGATTTGATATCTTGAGTATGTTTCTCACACTATGAAAGTTATGGATTTATTAGTGTGATTTGCTAGTTATCGCTCTAAGGAAGGATTGGTTGTGATATTGAGGAATATTAATCGTTGTTCTTCTAGAATCATTTACTGCTTCGCATAATTATTTCCTTGTACGTTATTCTATTATGTTTTAGTATTGTTCTATTGCTAGTCTTCTGTACATGTTATATCAGTGAGTATCTTTTAACTCAAAAAAGTCTCGCCACTACTTCACCGAGGTTAGTCAAGATACTACTGAGTACATGGGTTCAGTTGTACTCATACTATACTTCTACACCTTGCGTGCAGATTTTGGAGTGGAGTTGCAAGTGATGTCGGGAACTGACTCTGAAGATGTTCGTGCCTTCTATATGTGGCTACCAATTGTCCCTGGGTAGTTCTAGAGTTGAATTATGCATTAGTATATTTCAAACAGAAGTTGAGTTTATTTCATATCCGTTTTTACAATAATCTATTCTTAGTAGCTCATGTCTTGTACTACCAGTTCTTGAGTTATTGTTTGGAATCCAGATATATCAATTATTGATTACATTTATTTTGTTAGAATTGTGTTAACTGTGAATGTCACGACCCAAAATCCACTAAGGGTCGTGATGGTGTCGAACACCATTGTCAAGCAAGCCAACACCAAATAACTAGTAATTTCTCGCTTTAATATTATTTAAATCATTTCTTTTAAACATTTAAACAATAAATAATGAGCTCCACAGAATAAATAATGATCTCTTTACAAAATTTATCAATTGAATAATCTCGTGATTATCCCAGAACCCGGTGCCACAAGTGTATGAGCAATTTCTAGGAAAAATAAGATGTAATACTACAACTGTCCGGAATACAAATTGGACAGAAAGGAAAATATAATACAATACTCTGAAGGAGACTCTACTGGCTGCAGGTCGTCTCGAAAGGTACAACTCACCTAAGTCTCTGTATCAACCATGCCACTGCGCCCGACTAGGCCACTAGACATACATGTACCTGTGCAACAAAAATGCACAGCAAGTGTAGTATGAGTACAAAAAATAACGTGTACCCAATAAGTATCCCGTCTAACCTCGAAGAAGTAGTAACGATAGGTCGACTCTGATACTTACTAGTGGTCCGATAGTAATATATTAATAATGTGATAAATTATGGATTTTATAAGGCAGAGGTAAACTCATAAATCCTGAAACAGGTAAACAATTCCTTTAAAGATAGCAAATTTCCCAAGATTTATATTTCATCATTTTTATCAATTTATCTCAAGTCAGGGAAGGCAAATAGCAATATCCATAAATCTCAAGACAAGCAATACAAGCATGCGAAAATCATACCGAGGTCGTACGACCCGATCCAACATAATAATAAAATGTGCACTGCTAGAGGGTCGAATGACGCGATCCATAGATGCATCTATTACCTCGCTCGCGAATCATACATGCGACGCGGTCAAACATAAATAAACAATCACCCCGCTCGCGAATCATACCTGCAACGCGGACACACATAGATACACACATTCAAACATTCAATCAAGAACTCATCAGAGAATATTTATCCAAAGAAAAGTCAATTCCTTTTTAACGATTTAAGAAAATGATGTTTATCCTTTTTGAAATTCATTTACTAATTCGCTATGATTTAAGCAATTTAAATTGTCAATGAGGTTACAAGTATTTCAGGTATATCATGCTTTTGGGTCCTAGACTATCCGGACTTAAATATAATAGTAGCTACGCACAGACTCTCGTTACCTCGTGCGTACGTAGCCCCCACAAATAATAGCACATAACCAATAATTTCACCTATGGGGACAATTCCCTCTTACAAGATTAGAAAGGAGACTTACCTCACTCCGAAGTTCAATAATTGGCATTCCACGCCCTTCCAAAGGCTCAAGTCGATGCACAACGCTCTAAAACTAGCCAATAATTATGAAAACCCATTAATTTATGCTAAATTACTCATAATAATCCAATTCATAATAATTCCTAACCCCGATCGAAAAGTTGACAAAATCGCTCTCGGGCCCACGTGCCGGGATTCCGAAATTTTACAAAGATAAAGTTTGCCCACAACCTCACGATATGAAAAATATAATTTACTCTCAATTTCATGTTCAAAATCTTGGTCATAATCCAAGAATACCAAATTTCTAGGTTTTCCTCAAAATCCCAAATTTCTACTAATTTCCATGCTTTAATCCGTATCTAAATCATGTATCTAACTTATAATAAGTGGGAACAACTTACCTTGTGATACTTGAAGAATATCTCCCCTTAAAGCTCTCCAAAATCGCTCAAACCAAATGAAAAATGGGAGAAAGATGGCCAATTCATGTTTATAAAAACCCTCACTGCCCCAGCGACTTTCCACACCTGCGGCTCCACTGCCACATCCGCAATTCCACTTCTGCGGCTTCCTCTTCCGCACCTGCGGCTCTTCCCGCTTCTGCGGCGACTGGCATCGCACCTGCGCCATCGCAGGTGCGCAAACATTTCCGCTTTTGCGGTTTCTCAGTGGCTTGGCACCTTCCGCTTCTGCGAGCTATCTCCCGTACCTGCGACCCTCCTCACGCAGGTGCGGTTACACAAGGTGCCCAGCTGCTTCAGCTCTTCCTCAACTCCAAATTTCGATCCGTTAACCACCCGAAATCCACCCGAGACCTTCGGGACCCCGTCCAATCACACCAACCAGTCCCATAACACAACGCGAACCTACTCGAGGCCTCAAATCACATCAAATAACGCTTAAGCCATGAATCGCCCTCCAATCCAAGCTTAATGAACTTTAGAATTTCCAACTTCAACATTCGATGCCGAAACCCATCAATTCTCGTCCGATTGACCTCAAATTTCGCACACAAGTCATATTTGACATTACGATCCTACTCCAACTTTTGGAATCAGAATCCAACCCCGATATCAAAAAGTCCACCTCTAGTTAAATTTTTCAAAAACTTTCAAATTCCTAACTTTAGCCACAAATGACTCCAGCATAACCTACGGACCTCCAAATTTACTTCCGATCATGCTCCCAACACCAGAATCACCATATGGAGCCATTCCCAGACTCGGAATCCCAAACGGATATCGATAACATTGAAATGCACTTCAACCCAAACTTATAAAATTCTTCCAAAAATGCTAACTTCCACAATAGGAGACAAAGTACTCTTGGGTCTTCCAAAACCCGATCCGGACATATGCCTAAGTCCGAAATCATCATACGAACTTGTTGGAACCTTCAAATCACGATTTTGAGGTCGTTTACTCAAAAATCTAATCTTAGTCAATTCTTCCAACTCAAAGCTTCCGAATAAGAATTCCCTTTCCAAATCAACTCCGAACTTCCCGGAATTCAATTTCGACCATGCATCCAAGTCATAATACCTAAAGTGAAGCTGCTCATGGCCTCAAACTGCCGAACGACGCACTAGAGCTCAAAACGACCGGTTTGGTTGTTATATTCTCTCCCACTTAAACATTCGTTCATCTTCAAACGTGCTAAGAGCTGCATTGGTGATGCCTGAAACCACTGTCTAACACCTTATGCACCTACTCTTGCTACCACAACTTAGTTGAGCACATTAGCTCGAGCAAATCTGAAGATATTCTCTTTCATTCAAGTAAATAAGCTTAGAGCCCAATTCCAACATCCGGAATTCTCTGCCAAGCCTGCTTCCAACATACGAATCCCATATCAATCACTGCAAGCTATGCCAAAACATGACTGCATACCTTTGTTGAATTCACGCCATGCACACATAATTCACAGGACCATAATAACACTCTCTGATTAGAATAGCCGACATTTCCATGATTTTGATGCTCCCAATGCACCTTATTACATACATATGTCTTGATCAAAACCTTATAATACCACCCCGACGGAAGATGCACGTAGAAGTTCATAACCAACTACCGAGTCAACAAATCATTGGGTCTATACCCTTGAAAAGAACCATCACCTCTTTCTGAACCAAATAGTGGTATTTGCTCTTTAATATTCTTCCCAAAATCCGATTGCATTGATCCTAGATCCCAAAATCTCGTCTCACCCAGTACGAATTGCTCAGGTAATAAGCCACCCCAGACATGACCAAAAGTCCTATATGATGCCACAACGTGCCAATAGGCTACAAACTCGAACGTGATACATAAGGAAAACGAACTCTCGAAGGGACTACTCAACTCACACAACTAGTATGAGCTCTCCTCAGAAAATGGGAAACAAAACACATAAAAGATAAAATATAAAAATTGTATGCAACATCATATTGTTGCGGCGCAACCCGATCCAAATAACATACCCATGGCGCCGTGCCACCCGATCCACACAAAAAATTCATATGAGGAGATACACATCGAGCTAAATTGCTCATTACAACAAAATACAGAATATTGGTCACAAGCAAGCTAAGTGCATAACACCAACCCTTCAGAGACATATAGCGCCATAAGCTACAAAACTCAAGCACAACTGAGGTGCGATATATGATCTAAATCTCACGAGCCATCCTGCTCACATAACACCATCGCTACGCAGAACCTTAACGCATAAGAAATTTAGCAAGCCATCTCACAACTCACACGACGCAATATAACATCACATAAAATAGCTGACGATGAAATAACACCCAACGTCCGAATACTCCTCCATGAGGAGCGCGTTGGTGAAATGAACACATCTGGCCTGATACAGACCCCACATTCATATTTAAATTCGTCCACAGATCTCAAGCCGATTCTAATTGCACCGTACTAGGCTAATAACCTTCCAATGGTCCCTAATAACCCCTTTTTCCTATAACTCACAAGAATAACCATCATAACCGGAGTAAACCTCCACAGTCCACAACCCAATAAATTGAGTGCCCTTCAGGCATAAATTCTCAAATTAGTGATATTACCAAAATCTTCATACTTGGTTTAAATCATCAACCAATCAAGTGACTACATGTCACACTTATACAATCTTCCCGTGGGGCATGCTCCCACGACCTTTCGTACTAGATAATAAGTCTACACATCCTTACCACTGGCCATACAATGCTATAAAGCAAATCAAGAATCCACAAATCAATACACGAAGCCTCTTGCACCAGGCACTGATCTTAGGTGATGCTGAAGACAATACCAACTTACTTTAAATATCCAAACTCCTTTCCTACTCATCCGAGCTCGTGACATCCTCGTCAACACTGAACCACAACCTTGATTCTCACTTTCAATTTTCCTACCGCCTACTGCACCTAACATGCGAATATGTGATAGCACAAGAATTTCATCATAACTCCTTGACCACTAATAGAACAAACACTTCATCATATAGAAACTTTTTACTTAACTTATTCCAAAAGAACCATAGTAACACACGAGTGAATTCTCCTAACCGTAGAATATGCAAATTCTCCAGTAGTGGTCTAAGTCACCGTAAACCTTCCGGGATCTGCCTACACATAACCGGCCATAATACTGGAATACTTTCGAATAGAATCAATTACGGTGGCCATCAGGCCTTGCACATACCGTCACAAATCACATGCATAACTTAATCACGTTGAAGGAACTGATCACTGCTACCAATATGTCAGTTCAACCATGGCTAACCAATCTAACTTCTTCTAATTTATCTTTGATTGCCTTAGAAATAATAATAACTCCATTCAACACATCACACACTCAATATTCACTCATCCTGAGTGGCCTTGTATCACGAGACCACGCTGTCTCAAATTCCATGAACCATTTCATACCTTTCTTGTGCGCATATTGACATCCTTAACTAGTACGCCCATTCTGAAACTCTCTTACGAACCTGAAGTCATTTTCTCTCATTCCCCCAAATGTTACACTGCAAGCTGAAGATATCATAGAACATTCCAAGCCTCCTCTCATAATCTGCTGCAAAAGCTTGATTCTTAACCATACTTATGGACGCCAAATCCTTAGACACCACACTTTAACCTGTGAATCTACTAGGACCATTGTTGAGCCACCCACTCTGACTTGGTCCCGAATATAATCAACTCCAAGAATCTCCTAGCACATGAACACCCTCTCGACGAATCATCCGGCCGAATTACTTTCCTTGAAACCCGCATCTATACAAAACACAAATCCTAAACCTTTCTCGAGCCTGAACATGAGTCAATAAGGCCAACTATAGAACACCTTTAATAATTCCTTTGCTCAAATTACCACTTATTTCTCTTCCCTTAGCTGAAATAGCCTACCAATATGCTAATAATCCAAAAATCTCACCAATAGACGACCATGCAATCCAACCGTAGGCGGTGGGACTCTCCTACTTAGCTTGAAGCCACTATTACACAACTCTGGAACCCACCAAGATTCTTTATCTCTTATTGACATGACCTTGCGCAATCAAACTGCCAGATTCCTCGAAATCCTCTCATTAGCATTTCATGAACACTCTGAATCTCTATCAACATTCACATATTCAACCTCTTATCGGATAGCCAGTAAAATCCTTCGCAGAAGCTTCGCCAACCACGCGACCACTGACCTGCTCACAAGAGATAACCCACCCATGGAAATTATATGCCGACATCTCTCAGCGTCGCTGCACGGGGTGTAAGCACGTGATTTTTGCCCTATATGAGAATTACTCCCAAAAAATTCAAAAATAAAATAATTTTTCTTGGTGTGCAATTTTTGTGATATTTTGTGGTATTTTTGTGGAATTATTTGTATGTTTGTCTGTGCATGTTTATTTGTTAAATTAATAAAAATAAAAAAATATGTCGCATTTTGCATGTAGAATTTAATTCTACAATTGTTAGTAATTAATTTTGTTTTACAAAAAAATAAAAATTACAAAAATAGGCATCATTTGCATTTTTAGCATTTAATGTCCGAATATACAATTTTATGCTTAATTATTACTTAATTGTGCGTTAATTGTTATTGGGAGTTAATTTGCGCTTTTATAACTTAATTTAGTTCTTAATAATAGTTTAAGTATTTTTATAATTTAGTTTTAGAAAAATAAAAGAAGAAAAGAGAGCAAAAAATAAAGAAAGTCGGAATTGGGCCACTTCTTCAAATTCAAGCTACAAGCCCAACAAATACCCAATCTTCCCAAACGACCCAGTCCATTTCGAACTGGGTCGACCCAGTCCATAACCCAAAATACCCAAACCCCCTTTGTCTTTCATTTTTCATAAAAACAAAACAAAACAAAAACAAAAAAAAAACCAAAGAAAAACCCTAAAAGACTAATGTGAGCACATGATTTTTGTTTTGTGCGACAATCGCTCCAAAAGAATAAACAAAAAAAGGTTTTTTGGTCCTGCTGTACAATTTTTGGATTTCTGTACGGCACTTTGTTGATTTATTTGTGACTTTTGCCCATTTTTATTTTTATTTTTATTATTTAAAACAAAATACAAAAAATGTGTGCGTCATGCATAATTCGAACCATAATCCGGTCGTTAAATAGAAAATCATAAATAGGCATCTTCGTCCGTGATTTTGTTTTGTTTGATTTTACCTGTTTTGAAATATTTTAGTGTGTGTGCAAATAATTGTATTGAGTGTGTATTTAATTTTAATTTGATTTTTTGCTTAGTTTTGTTTTTAAAATAAAGAAGAAAAAGAAATAATAATAATAATAAAAAATCTTCTTCTTCCGGATTGGGCCAATTTATTAAAATTGGCCCAAACAAACAGCCCAAAACCAGGCCTGCCTGGTCCACACCAGCTAAACACCCAGAGAGTCCAAACGACGTCGTATTAATACAGGTTGATCTGGGCCGTTGATCTCAAATTGATCAACGGTCAAGATCGATTCCCCATAACCCACTAAGGAACCCGACCCGTTTCCACCCGGATCGACCCAAACCCTCTAAAAGATGAAACGACACCGTTTCCTTCAAGCTGAAAGATCCTGGCCCTTCATCGCATCTCATCCAACGGCCAGGATCCACCTACCCACTAACTATATAAACCCTTTACCATACCCTGCCCCCCTATCCAACACCCCAGCCTTCGTTTTCACCAAACCCGTCCCCTTCAAACCCTAGCCGCCCCTGTATCCTTCACCATGAAAGCCGGCGGCATGGACGCCGGTGACCCTACCCTTAACACCACAGAACCCCCTTGCCATCCAGAACACGGATCTGCTAACCACGTAGTTCGAATCCCATCCCACCTTCTCGAATCTTCATTTGAAGATTCGAGTCAAAACTCGATCTACACCGTTTAACCCCAGCTTCACACCAGACACTCCCCTGACCCCCCTCGTGACCAAACCATGTTTGGTTTGGTCCGAATCTGACCAGGGAAGCACGAATCCCAGATCTGATTTTTGGAAACATAAGGTTCCTCGTCGATGGGCCGTGTCTTTGTTCAAACCAAAGGATGAGAAACACTTCGATTAAAGTCCGTTCAGCCTTAAGAAAGGCCTGACCGAGTCCGAGTTAAGGTTTTGATTTTTCGGGATTTGAGGTGAGTTCTGTTCTCTTTTCTTTGTTCTATTAGTCCATGTTTGTTTGAAAGGCTGTTATTTTTGTTTGTGTCCCCGAATTTTGTCGACTATGCCCTGTCCACTTTGCCTGAACCTTTGTTGTTTGATTAAGTTTCTTCTTCTACTTGTTCTGATAATGTGTATGTATGTATTTGTTGTGCAATTAGTTGAATTCCAAATTTATACTGATCAATTGATTCCTCGAGTGCCACTTTGCTTAGTCAGTGTATTTCAAATCATGTGTCCTATACTTTTGAATGTTTGATTTTGGTTACGACTGTATGTGTTATAACTAATATAGTCGAGTCGACGAATGTCGTCAATTAATTTCAGTAATTCAAATGTTAACGATTGAACCTGTTGCTTGCTGCAACTTTGTTTGAATCAAAGTAAGAATCAAGTAGGGTCACTTATAGTTGCTATATTTGAATCTGAAAATAAAAGGGTAGATTGTTAGCTGCAATCCGAATTGATGGCATGTGCACTTGTGCACAGCATGTGCATTGTGCACAGCCTGGTTCCTGCATAAAGGGGCTTTTGATTTTAAAATAGTTTGACAGCATATGCTGTCAGAGATATTCTGCTGCCCATACTTTGCTTTAGTTTAAGAAGTATTAAACCTTTTTAAAGAATAAGTCTGCCAGGGAATGTTGATGGGGGTTAATACTTAAATAACTAAGTGGAACTGAAAAGAAGAGGGCACATGGGAGGGGTGTTCTTTTGCGTCTAACAGGCTGTTAAAGGGCTGATGTTTAGGCTTATAAAGGAGAGGGAGCTAAAAGATAGAGCTGGAGATAGAGGGAATAAGAGAAAAAAAAGAGGGCATAGAAAGAGAGAGGGAGAAATTGGAAAGAGAGAGAGGGTGATACACACTGAGAGATATACACACACACACATAGAGACAGACATTGACAAGAACAAAGTAATTTGAGAGGAGACACTTTCAGGAGAGTGAAGTTCTGGAAACAGAAAACTGGAAAAGAATTTTGTTTGATATCTCAGACAGACAAAACTAGAAATTGCATTCTTTCCTGTTGTTTTGATTTCATTAAATCTGGACCTGTTTGTGCAACACTGATTTCTCCCAACTGAGTCTGCTTGGTTGTTGTTTGTTCTACTCGAGAACTTGGTCTAGTTGGGGTGTTGATCCCACTCCAATTGTTTTGTGAGTTGTTGCTGCTGCTATTCTGTTTCCTGTTGCTGCTGCTATTCTGTCCTGCTGCTACTGCTAGTCCTGTTTCTTGCTGCTGCTGATTTCCCCATATTCTTCTTCTTCTCCTTTGCATTTTCAGTATTTCCAGGTACACATTTCGAGTCCCATTTTGGTGTTAACTGTAACAGTTCGAAAGCATGAAATGAAAGGAGTTTGAAGAAAATTTAGATGTCTGTTTTGTAATGCTCATGGTATATTGACTCCTTTTGTATAAATTGATTAGTGTGTGATTCAGTAGTGAAAGATTAGTTAGACAATACTTAATCAAGTTTAGCTTTCTTGCATCTTAGTTTATAGTTGTTTGCTAGTACAAGATGTAATGGTACAATATATAGAAGGTATGGATAATGGGTATAGAATTTTCGACTGGATTCCCGTTAACTAATGACATGCATGGGATAGAATATTTCCACCTACACAATAATGTTCTGTGTTATTTTTTTTTCTTTTATCAGGACCGTTAGGCAATATATAGGAACACGTTCGAATCCCCATTAGTAACAATGCCTAGCATTCAATTTCCTTAACCTAGCTTAAATAAGTCTAGTTAAGTTCGATTCGAGAAATGTTCGGATTAAGTATTGTATTCCATCCATCTCCATATAGCTTCTTTGTTCAACCAAAATATTTCGTAAGGTATGGCGTCTTTTCACTTTATAAGTAATAAAAAATTGATAGGAATCCGGTTTAGGCCAAAACATATACTTCAATAAGCATACATCTTTCTTTCTTCTATTTCTGGAAACAAAAAATAATAAGAAATGTAGTCATTATAGGTTTATCCTTTTAAAAAATAATGAGACGAGCCTCGCCAAATAAAAAATGTAAATTGCGGGGCCCTCAACAAATAATCATAATATTTAGAATTCAGGCTAGGCCGTTTAGTGAATCTCATGGCCTTCCACCAAATAATAACGCGTTAGACTCTTTAGGCACGGTTTAAGTAAATTATATTCTTAAATTCGGGTGCGCATTGATGTGACCCAAATCCAAATCTCAACGGAGTCAGAATGTGTCGACGACCACGGGTGCATTGATTGTGACGTGGTTCGAGATGCATTTTCACGACGTTGCAATTCTATAAAAATAAATGATAATAATAAAAGCGGTTTAAACTTAATAAAAGCACATAAGTCATAACATATATTTAAATCAGATATCTAGCCATTATAACAATTTAAGCGACCGTGCTAGAACCACGGGATTCGAGGGTGCCTAACACCTTCCCTCGGGTCAACAAAATTCCTTACTTAGAATTTCTGGTTCGCAGACTTCATTCAGAAAAGTCGAAAATTTCCTCGATTTGGGATTCAAGATAAACCGGTGACTTGGGACACCAAAAGCCAAACCTTTCCCAAGTGGCGACTCTGAATTAACTAAATAATCCCATTTCGAATATTGTCACTTAAATTGGAAAAACTCCACCCGCGCATTTCTTACCCTTCGGGGCCGGGCGCGCAAAAAGGAGGTGTGACAGCTCTGGCGACTCCGCTGGGGAGGGCAAACCCAGAACCACTGGTTCAGGGTTCAAGAATTCGAGCTTAGAATAATTGTTATATTTGGCTTTATTATCTGATCTTTATTACATGTTTTTGCATAATGTGCTAAATGCTGTCTTTTACCGCTTTGATATTATCTGAACTGTATATAAACTGTGCCGAAACCCTTCTCTTCTTACCTCCGGGGAGAAGCTCGCTGGTCGAGACTCCCTATTCTGTTAGTGTCTATACCTGAAATAAGAGAGAGGTCGGACAAGTTACAAAGCCGGACGATCTCGCGGGTCCCCGGTACGTAGCCCCCTCATTGACTCGAGTTGTCCGCTCGGGTACACAGTCTAGAACAAATACCCAGGTTACGAACCTAGAATAACTTGACTTCATGCCAGATCCCTAGTAGGAACGCTTATTTGCATCATGTTGCATTTGACTTAGGGGACTCAACACAGGGGTTGGGTCCGTCTAGGACAGGCAACCTGAAATGAAAAGACCACCCTGCTGCATCCTATTTGTTTTGCGCATTTATTTGCCTCGGTTCCGCATGCTGACTGGTTTTAAGAAAAAAAAAAAATAGCGGCATAGGGAGATAATTGCTTATTTTTGGAAAAATAAAACCAATGTCCAAGTAGTGTCAAAACCTCGCCGGAATTTTTCTAAAAAAAAAAGAGAATAAAAACGAAATTTGTCTTCTTAGTTTGAGTTATTAAAAAAATATAATATAAAAATTTTCTTTTTATCACTTCCAAAATCAAAAAAAAAGAGAAGGTATTTATTTAAAAGTAAAAAAAAAAAAACGGAAAATTCATAATTCAAAAAAAAATGTTGTTTCTTTCGTAGTACCCCTTTTATAAATTCAGACTAATAGTCCAAATATTTCCTAAAAAAAATATATTTTCTTTAGTCTTTATCTCTTTGCAAAATAAAAAATATAATAAAAATACGTATTCTTGATTTCTAGGTTTATTTGATTTTTTCTATTTACGGTATGCCCGAACTACGCCGGTTTGATTCTCACCGGGTGTGAGATACGTAGGCAACCCTCGTCGGGTTCAACCCCATTTTTGCTAAAATAGCCAAAATCAATGAATAAGAAAAAAAAATGCGTCGTGAATAAATCGGGTGACGCTGTTTTGTCATAAATAGCCGAATGTTCCCGAAAGGGACGCCGGAAGGCTGACTTTACATAAACAGCCACCTTTGGGTCATGTTTAGCATTTTTGTCCAGTTGACCCACACAGCCTTAAAATCTTCATTCCCGAAGTGTTTAAGGGCCATGTTCAAAACTTGATCCCCTCTGTAAAATATTTTTGAGTCAAGTCATTTTTGTTAAAATCACCCTAATAAATGTGCAGGATGAGCACGATGCAAAATGAACATTTTTCAATAATGACCAAAATCCCTGTCAAATTACGGCTATGGTGGAATGATCTAGGTATTGAAGGACAAAACGAGGTTAAGAAATATCTGAAAGGTCTTGTGGGTTTGTTGGAAATCCAGCCTCGGGGAGATATCATAAGAGCTTTGGTTACCTATTGGGACCCGGCGCACAATGTTTTCCATTTCTCTGATTTTGAACTCACCCCGACTTTGGAAGAAATGGCCGGATACATCGGGAATACTGAACTTCCCTTGAAGGAAAAATACTTGGTCGCCCCAAGAGTCGTCACGGTACATCGGTTCCTAGATTCATTGAAGATACCTAGAACAGTCCACAACCCGGATCTGGCAGCCGAATTTTGTACTTCATGCTTCATATATGATAGGTACGGTCATGAGGGAGGATTCAATAATCCAATCAACAAACTGTGCAGCAAAGGAGTTTGTCAGAAGTAGGACAAGCACAGATGGGTAGCGTTCATGATGATGTTCCTGGGCCTTCTGGTATTTCCAAGGAAAGACGGAAACATTGATTTGAAGATATCCGGGGTCGTCAGCACTTTACTCACGCAAAGTGACAGTACTCTCACGCCTATGGTGGTATCTGACATCTTTCGAGCTCTTACAACTTGTAAAGCTGGGGGAGATTTCTTCGATGGTTGTAACTTGCTCCTACAGATATGGATGACCGAGCACCTCTGCCATCATTCCGAGATTTTGAGCCATGGTTCCCCGGAAAAGACCTGCATAGAAGAATCTTACACGAGAACCAAAGAGATCATTTTGCCCAAAGGAGTCTTGGCATGGACTTCGTTCTTTCAAGCTCTTACGGCCAGCCAAATACAATGGACGTTGGGATGGTTGCCTGTTGATGAGATCCTATATATGTCTGCAGCTAAAACTCATTTCTTACTGATGGGGCTTAAGAGCATTCAACCTTACGCACCCTGCCGAGTTTTGAGACAGTTCGGAAGATGCCAGACAGTACCTCATGAGGAAGATCTTAGCACTCAAGCAGTTGAAATAAGTCCTAACGGACAATTCCCAGAAGCAAAGATTCGCCAAATCTGGAGT
The DNA here is from genome assembly GCF_000715075.1 of Nicotiana tabacum. Classification (NCBI taxonomy): domain Eukaryota; kingdom Viridiplantae; phylum Streptophyta; class Magnoliopsida; order Solanales; family Solanaceae; genus Nicotiana; species Nicotiana tabacum. The sequence continues at coordinate 198,004,977 of NC_134087.1, forward strand.
GAGTGTCAATATTTGAAATCAGATACTTGCGTGCGGGATCGAGCCAAAGGAGAGACGGTGCCAGGTTACCTTGCATGGTATAGAAGGGAATTTGAGCATGAAAGGCCAGCTAAGAGACCCCACATCCGGAATTTCACCGAATCATCGCAAAGACAGTGGGATTGGTTAGCGAAGGAAAAAGGCTATTGCGCCGAAATCAGCAGGTTAAAGCAACAAGTGGGAAGCTTGAAATATGAGCACAACATACAAGTTGCTACCAATCTGGGAGAGCGGAACAGGTTAATTCAAGAAAACGAAGTGCTCAGAGCCCAGATCAAACAGATAAGGGTGGATGCAAATAAACAGCCAAGGCGTCAATCAGACGAGCAGATGATAAAAAGGCTAAAAAGTGAAATCAGGGAATGGCGAGATGGTTTGGAGAAATCTGAAAACATCATAGCGGAGCTCAGGGCACAGTGGGATACAAGAGCAGATAAGCATCGCCGATACCTGAACCAATTGGAAGGCGACCACGAGAAAACCGTTGCTAAGATAAAGAGAGAGATGGCTGCACTTGAGATCAAAGCATTTAATCAGGCCAAGGATTTCCAAATTGAGAGCAGATACTGGTACGACTCAATGGCCCAGATGAAGTTGGAAGTACGGTGACTGAAGCATCAGCATATACAGGATACTCAAGTATTCAAGATATGTAGCGATCAGATAAAATGCCTACTCATAGAAAAGAAGCAAACCAGAGATAGGATTAAGGCCATTGCCCATGCCATCACCAGACGATGTCTACGATGTGAGAACATGTCCAACGTTACCGTCCTCTCGGCAGTGATGGGTTATGTCAAGCAGACTATGCATGAGCTGGAGCAACTTGAGAGGGATCTCACGCCTAGGACCGCGGCAAGGCCGAACGATGCCCCGCGGACACCAATTTTCAAAACCATAACGCACTCATAAGTCAAGCCTGTATCTTAGCACCTTCTGCCTGTTTTTTCCATCAGGGTGATTTTTAGTCTATTTTTGAGTCTAGGTTTATTTTCAAAGTTTGCTCTTTCTTTTGCAAAATGTAGTTTGTAATAGACCATTTCAACAATAAAGAGGTTGTTTCTTTTACGCTCATTTGTGTTTTTCGAACTACGTAATGATCTGATTCACGTAGGCATCGTGATACGTAGGCAATCCTCATCGGATCCGGTCGCATTTCTTTTACTGCAAAATAAAAAAAATAATAAAATAAAAACAAAAAAAAAGAAGAAAAAAAGGGGAAAAACTAATAAGAGGAAAAATGCCGGAATGACGCATGCTCTCGTAGCAGCATATAGTAATCCACTTAACTGTATAGGTGCATCATGCCCAACGTGAGATTAACTATCTGTTATTTGCTGCAAATTAACCGTGCGTTTGTCGATGAGTATTCCAGGGTTTTTGGAAAGACGGTTGGTTTGGTGAAAGTCTGGCCTCACACTCATACTTTACGAGGTCAAGGAGAAGTGTTCAACTCCCTGTTGTTAGGACCAGAAGCAGTACTCACACTTACTTCACCAGGTCAAAAGGAAGTGTGGAAATGTCTTCAGAAATTCCATTACAAACAATCCCTGTTTCCGAGGAGAGCTCGATCTCAGCTGTCCTCACACCTGAATCCGCAACTGCGGAGGAAAATAGAATCCTACGGCTCCGCATGCTGGAAATGCTGGACGACTGGAATAATGGGAAAGAGCCGCCAAGTGTCGTCCCCGGATTCCCTGAATTATTCTCCAGGTCAAGTGGGACTTCTAATGTTCCCATAAATTATCCTGCTACCCCATTCGGGTACCCAGCAACCTCAGCCTTCTCTGCTGGATCGCCTTCTAAGCCTCATCCCCGAATGTCGGCCACTGATGCAAGCATGAACATCTTTACTGCATCGCCTTGCCCGATTCACGGCACAGCCAGCCACGTACAAGCCAAGCTTTGACTCATCCTCCTTTACATTCCAAGCACCATCGTTCTCAATGGAACCAACTAGGTTCGCTACCAGTACTAATCCTCTACCGCCTCAGTGCGAGCTTGCACCTGGGCAGGATCAGAACCCCAGAATTGCAGAACAAAATGAGATTGCCAAGAGAATGAGAAGCCTTGAACAAAGTTTGAAGAATATGCAAGGATTGAGCGGACAAAAGAGCGTCTCTTACGCCGACCTGTGCATGTTCCCTCACGTGCATTTGCCAACGGGTTTCAAGACCCCAAAGTTCGAGAAATACGATGGGCACGGTGACCCCATTGCACATCTTAAGAAATACTGCAACCAATTACGGGGAGCCGGCGGAAAAGAAGAACTGCTGATGGCGTATTTTGGGGAAAGTCTAATAGGGATAGCTTCGGAATGGTATATGGATCAGGAAATGTCCCGATGGCATATATGGGATGATCTCGCCAGAGATTTTGTAAAACAATTCCAGTATAACATCGACATTGCGCCAGACCGAAACTCTCTGTCGAATTTGAAGAAGAAACCTTCGGAAAGCTTCAGAGAATATGCTATTAAGTGGCGTGAACAGGCGTCGAGAGTGAAGCTTCCCATAGATGAAGTGGAAATGGTCACTACCTTTCTCCAGGCTCAAGAGTCTGACTATTTCCAAAACATGATGTCAGCCATGGGTAAGCCATTCGCGGAAGCAATCAAGATTGGAGAGATGGTGGAAAATGGCTTGAAAACAGGTAGGATTCTGAGTCAAGCAGCCATAAGGGCGACCTCCCAGGCCGTCCAAAGCGGATCCGGAGGAACGACAAGGGGGAAGAAGAAGGAAGAAACGACTATGGCAGCCTCGGAAGCAAGGGAGTATCGTCACCCCAGGCCCCATTTTCCGGAAAGAGCCCCACAACACTACTACCCCCACTCAAATTTGGCATATGCTCATCAACCTTATATGGTCATGAATGCCCAACCTTATACCCATCCTCCACAACAAGCCAACCGAGGCCCAGCTCCACCTCCCAGAAATCAGCCTCCTTACCGCAACCACTATAACCCACAACCCCCGCAGAATAACTTCCGCCCTCAGGAGCCACCCAGAAGGCGGACTTTCACGCCCATCGGTGAGCCATACTCAACTTTGTTCCCAAAGCTGGTCCAGTTGGGTTTCTTGCAACCAATCCCTCAAACAAGGCAAAACCCGACGTCACCTTCTTACAAAGCTGGAGTCAGATGCGCCTATCATTCAGGAGCCAAAGGACATGACACAAATGACTGCTGGTCGTTGAAAAGAGTGGTCGAAAACTTGATAGAGCAAGGGAAAATAGTGCTAAGGGACGAGGAGATCCCGAATGTAATTAACAATCCATTACCTGCTCACAATAATGGGCCGCTGATCGGAATGATTTGTGAAGACAAAGAGTTCGACCCTGCTCTGAAAGCCATAATTGCCATTGTCGACACGGGGAAGAGGCCTGAGATAGACCAGAAACCAGAAAAGGGGGAGGAGGCCAAAGCTATAAAGAAAGTGCTTGAAAAGAAGTTGGATAAGAAAGTGGTACCGGTAAAGGATAGAGTTCTTTACATACCACGAGGTCAAGCTGAGAAGACGCAGAACTTCGGAATCAAAAAGACAAAACCTATGTACGTGCAAAAAGGGGCCTATGTGGTCCGGGGGACGATTCAACCACCTCGGCTGAATGAGCCAGTGGTTATCGGACGCGTGCCACAAAAGCCAATGACCAACCTGTCCACAGTGCCGTGGAATTATCAAAAGACTTTGGTGATGTACAAAAGAAAAGAGGTCATGGGAGAACTTCCAGAAAATACTTTCATTGGAAGGTATTCGAACACCCAAGAACTGAACAACGTCGCACAAAGGCGTTTCCCGCCAAAGAAGCCCGTAAGTGTTGAAGAGGCGGAAGTGTTCTTCCAACAAATGAAAATGCCGGATTACGAAGTAATAGATCAACTGCGCAAGTACCCCGAGCAAGTGTCCATGCTATCATTATTGATGAGGTCGGCCGAGCATCAAAAGATCTTACTGAAGACCCTGAATGAAGCATATGTGCCAGTTGAAACCTTGGTTGAGCAATTAGAGCAGATGACAGAAAGATTCTTCGCCGTCAACCAAATCTCCTTCAGCAAGAATGATCTACCCTCGGAAGGAGCGGCACACAACAAGGCTTTGCATCTGGCAGTTAAATGCGAAGACTATTATGTCAAACGGGTAATGTTGGATGGGGGCTCAGGTGTTGACATTTGCCCACTCTCCACGCTACAAAGAATGGAAATCGGGACCGGAAGAATCCGACCCAACAATGTCTGCGTAAGAGCTTTCGACGGCATCAAGAGAGATACCATGGGAGAAATAGACCTGTTGTTGGTCATAGGACCAGTCAAATTTCAAGTAACCTTCCAGGTACTCGACATGGATACATCCTACAATTTTCTTCTTGGCAGACCTTGGATCCATGCGGCAGGAGCCGTGCCTTCCACTCTTCACCAGATGGTGAAGTTCGAGTACGAAAACCGAGAAATCGTGGTCCATGGGGAAGATGAGCATGCTATTTACCGGGACCCATGCATTCCATATCTGGAACCAACAGAAGGGAGCGAACATACGGTCTATCAAGCTTTTGAGATTGTACTGGCAGAGCAGCACGAAGAGGGAATACCCTACCCCCAGCCTTTCTTGTCTAACGCCTCGGTTATGGTGGCCAAAGAGATGATCCGGCACGGATTTAGGCCAGGGAAGGGGCTTGGACGAACCCTTCAGGGAATAACAGAACCCATTACCTTGCCAGTCACCAAGAAACCTTTTGGACTAGGTTTCAAACCTACTCCAGCAGACGAAGAGTGGGCAAAGAAAAGGAAAAATGAGGGTTGGAAGTTACCTCGACCACTGCCAGATTTGTATGCAACTTTCATCAGGCCAAGGTATGCTGAAGAAGAAGATGATGAGGTCTTCACAACTAAGGAAATCGAGGAGATATGTGGGGCGATGAGGGAAATGCTCTACGAGGTCCACATGGTTCAACCAGGTGAAGGCACAAGCACTGCTGAGATGCTGTACATGGGGCCGAACGCCCAACTTCAAAACTGGGAGGCCACGCCATTCCCGACTAGACGGAAGTCCGGGTAGACCTGTCCTGCCACCTTTCCCGTGTCACAAGTTATCTCCAGGACATAACTTGAACGTTTTCTCCTTTTCAATTGTTGCTTTGAATTCCTAAGTTGTAAATATTGTTGTCTTCCAACTTTCCAAAGAAAAAAAAATCATCATTGTTTTCCCATTCTTTCTTTTGTTCTGATTTTTATTATTTTTCCTTTTATCTTTCTTTTCAGTCATAATAATGCGGCTTTAAATATGACATGCTCGCGGACTTCACGCCCAGGTCACAATGAGCTATTTAACTGCGAATTAATGAACCCAGAATCAGAATATGATGCGGAAGAAGCTTTTAGGGAGATAAACCGAGAGTTGGAATATTTCGAGAATAAACCTAAGCCGAATCTGAATGACACTGAACCGGTAAATTTAGGAACCCCGGAAGAAATCTGGGAGACCAAGATAAGCATTCACACGGACAAGAAAAACGCGAGAGGCGATAATTCAACTTCTTTTTGAATTTAAAGACGTGTTTGCTTGGTCATATGATGACATGCCGGGACTAGGTGTTGATCTAGTGGTTCATAAATTGCTGATTCATCCTGATTGTCCTCCAGTTCAACAAAAGCAACGAAAGTTCAAAACTGAGGTCAGCGACAAGATTAAAGAGGAGATCACCAAACAACTGAAAATGGGAGTGATTCGGGTAGTCCAATATACAACATGGTTGGCGAATGTGGTTCCAGTACCAAAAAAGGACGGGAAAACTCGGGTATGTGTAGATTACCGAGATCTGAACAGAGCAAGTCCTAAAGATAACTTCCCGCTGCCCAACATCCACATCCTTGTTGATAATTGCGCCAAACACGAGATACAATCTTTTGTAGATTGTTATGCTGGGTATCATCAGGTATTGATGGATGAAGAGGACGCCGAGAAAACTGCCTTCACCATGCCTTGGGGCACCTACTGTTACCGGGTCATGCCATTTGGTTTGAAGAATGCTGGGGCTACTTACATGAGGGCCATGACTGCCATTTTCCATGACATGATGCATCAGGAAATAGAGGTGTACGTGGATGACGTGATAGTCAAGTCCAGGACGCAGGATAATCACATCCAAGACTTGAGGAAATTCTTCGAGAGGCTAAGGAAGTATGACTTGAAGCTAAACCCAGCCAAATGTGCTTTCGGAGTTCCGTCGGGCAAACTTTTGGGCTTCATCGTAAGCAGGAGAGGAATCGAGCTAGATCCAACTAAGATAAAATCCATCAGAGATCTACCTCCCCCAAGAACAAAGAAAGACGTGATGAGTCTTTTGGGCAGGTTGAACTACATCAGTCGGTTTATTGCCCAGTTGACAAGCACGTGTGAGCCCATATTCAAGCTGTTAAGGAAAGATGCGGCGATTAAATGGACAACTGAGTGTCAAGAAGCCTTTGATAAAGTTAAAGAATACCTTTCGAATCCCCCGGTCTTGGTCCCTCCAGAACCGGGAAGGCCACTTTTCTTGTATCTAACAGTCTTGGAGAACTCTTTCGGCTACGTCCTCGGGCAACACGACGTAACCGGAAAGAAGGAGCAAGCAATCTACTACTTGAGCAAGAAATTCATCGGCTACGAGGCCAAATACACTCTGCTGGAAAGGACATGTTGCGCTCTCACATGGGTTGCTCAAAAGTTGAGACATTATCTCCAAGCCCACACTACGCTCCTCATAAGCAGGTTGGATCCTTTGAAGTATATATTTCAGAAACCAATGCCTACTGGGAGACTGGCTAAATGACAAATCTTGCTTACGGAATTCGACATAGTCTATGTCACTCGCACGGCAATGAAAGCCCAGGCGTTAGCAGATCATTTGGCCGAAAATCCGGTCGATGAGGAATACCAGCCATTGGATACCTACTTTCCAGATGAAGAAGTAAACACCGCAGAAGTGGTCTCGGAGGAAGCTCATGTTTGGAAGATGTTCTTTGATGGAGCCGTGAACGCCAAAGGTGTAGGGATTGGGGCAATTTTGATCTCACCTTCTGGTCAGCATTATCCCGCCACAGCTAGACTTTGTTTCTTTTGCACAAATAATACAGCTGAGTATGAAGCCTGCATCATGGGCATGCATATGGCAATCGATCAGGATGTCGAAGACTTACTGATTATGGGAGATTCTGATTTGATTATCCGGCAAGCTCAAGGCGAATGGGAAACTCGGGATGTCAAACTTATCCCATACCGGCAACATGTGGAGGACCTCAGCAAGCGCTTTACATCAATAGAGTTCAGGTATATTCCGAGGTGTCACAATGAACTGGCAGATGCACTTGCTACTTTGGCTTCAATGCTACCATACCCGGGCAACGCCCACGTCGATCCTTTGGAAATCCAAATCAAGGAAAGACACGGTTACTGCAATGTAATCGAGGCAGGATCAAATACGCAGCCTTGGTACCATGACATCAAGAAATTCCTGAAGACACAAGAATACCCCGAGCACGCTACTGGAGATCAAAAGAGGACCATTAGGCGACATGCGAGTGGTTTCTTTCTAAGCGGTGAATTGTTATATAAGAGGACCCCGGACCTCAATCTCCTAAGATGTGTCGATATCGAGGAATCGAGAAAGATCATGCACGAAGTACACGCAGGTGTGTGCGGACCTCACATGAACGGGTATGTCTTAGCGAAGAAAATCCTTCGAGCAGGTTATTACTGGATGACCATGGAAAAAGATTGCTTTAGCTTTGTTCGGAAGTGTCATCATTGTCAGGTGCACGGTGATTTGATTCATGCACCTCCCACGGAGCTGCATCCCATGTCTGCACCTTGGCCATTTGTCGCCTGGGGCATGGACGTCATTGGACCAATCGAACCGAAGGCTTCGAATGGACACAGGTTTATACTGGTTGCCATCGATTACTTCACAAAATGGGTAGAAGTTGTCACTCTCAAGTCGGTCACTAAAAAAGCTGTAGTGTATTTTGTACACTCAAATCTTATCTGCCGTTTCGGTATTCCTGCGACTATCATTACAGATAATGCAGCAAACTTGAACAGTCACTTGATGGGAGATGTATGCGAGCAGTTCAAGATAACGCATAGGAATTCTACTCCTTATCGGCCGAAAGCCAATGGTGCTGTGGAAGCGGCAAACAAAAACATCAAGAAGATTTTGAGGAAAACGATCCAAAGTTCCCGACAGTGGCATGAGCAGTTACCTTTTGCATTATTGGGGTATCACACTATGGTACGCACATCAGTAGGAGCGACTCCTTATCTTTTGGTTTATGGGACCGAGGCTATAATACCGGCAGAGGTAGAAATTCCTTCGCTTCGAACCATTGTCGAAGCAGAAATCGAGGACAGCGAGTGGGTCAAGGCTCGACTGGAGCAATTGACTTTGATTGATGAAAAGCGAATAGCCGCAGTTTGTCACGGACAGTTGTACCAACGAAGAATGGCTCGTGCTTACAACAAGAAAGTCCGGCCCAGAAATTTCGAAGTAGGTCAATTGGTACTAAGGCGTATTCTGCCGCATCATGAGGAAGCAAAAGGGAAGATATTGCCGAGAGGAGCCTTGTATTTAGGTGATATCGAAGGAAATGACCCCAACACAGCAGTAAATGCAGATGCAGTCAAGAGATACTACGTCTAGATCATACTCCCGTGATCCTGACACATTTGAAAATGGCGAAGATTTTATCCCCACTACTCCCAAACACTACCCAATCCTCTCTACAAAAAAAAAACAAAACAAAACAAAAACATTGATTGAGGCCTGGACAACGTTTGACTTGATTCCGAAAGGATACGTAGGCAGCCTCTCCCCGAGGTTCAGTCACACCAACAATAAAATCCCATTCACCCTAAAATTGAAACCGGGGCACGTCGAGCAGTTAAGAAGTTAGTATCGTCTACCTCTCTTTACCAAGTACAAGCCTTCAAATCAGTTACCAAACATGGTGGGGAACCAATAAGCGTCGCAAATGGAGACCATCACACTCTGAATTGAGAGAGATAAAATGAGAGAGTCTCGTCGGTGAAAACCTTCAGGCACCACGAGGCGACGGGAGTAGAGAAACCAAAATGAGAGAGCTTGTTTTAGTAAAAAAAAAAACTCACAAAGAGTGCTATCAAGCGATGACAGGAAGAGAAATGAGAGAGGTCAGCCAGCGAAAACCCGCAAAGGGCGCTGTTGGCCGAAAAAGAATGACTCTACCCCAAGGAAGTCTCGACAAAGTTCCACCGGTTTGGAATCACAGATCCATTCTGGTTCAGGGAAACGCAAGTTCATGGAAGGTCAAGCGTCTAGTCCAAAGAGCATGTCATGTCATTTAAAGCCAGCGTTATCTTCCTCAGATAAGTCTTTCTCGTCCTGAAAAGGACACTCCTTTCCTGATTTGTTTTCTCCTTTCTTTGTTTCTTTTCGAATCTCTTTTATGTTTTAACCCCAAGTTCAGGATACACCGGAAAGGGCAGGTGGCAGGTTTGTTTGCACGGAATCCCGTTTCATGAAGGAAAACGCCTCATTTCATTGTTACTATTGCCCGAGCCTGATGAATCATGACGTGTGATGGTGTTTAAAGTAAAGAGGAAAAGAGAAATTTCCCCCCAGCAAGTCCACTTTCAGATAAATCCCCACAGAGTCTCCCTCTGTACAAATCCCCACAAAGTCTCCCCTTTTGTACAATCTCTCACAGAGTCTCCCCAATATGAAAAAAAAAATCCCCGTTGGAATTTCCTCAGCACATCCCCAGCGAGTCCCTTTGTAAATATTCCCCAACAAGCTTACCCCAACAAACCCCGGGAAACTCGTTTTGAAACAAATACCCAGCGTGCCCCATTGTACAAAATCCGCACAAAGAATCCACTTCGTAAATATTCCCCCACAGAGCTTTCTTTTGTACAAATGCCCACAGAATACCTCCAATAAAATCCCCGTTGAGAACCTCCAATCAAAACGGGACCAAAAAAAAGAGAGACAAAAAAAAGAGGCCTTACGAGGCAAATCATCGCAGAATCTGGAAATACAAGCCTGAGCAGTCTAAAGGGTTTCGCTATTCGAATCAAATCAATGGCGGAACTTCACAACAGAAATAAAGACGCAAGAAAGCAACTGGGAACGATCAAGGTCACCAAACCGACCGTCATTTCCGAAATAACAAATGATTCTTTGTCTGAAAGGTTGAAACAGGTCTAATCCAAGACAACCGTGCAAGAAGCAGGTGTCGCCCAGAGAAGAAGGTACATGGGTACAGGAAGTACTTCGGCAATGATGAATTCACTCGAAAGGTAAGTTTCCACGAAACTCCCTTTTATCTTCTATTAAAACAAGAAAACTCAAAAAAAAAATAGATCGTTTAGTATTCTCGGACTTTGTCCCCAGCCCGTCAGCATTAGGGTTTTAAAACCCTAAACTGAACTTTTTCATTCAGCCAGCATTAGGGTCTTAAACCCTAAACTGAGCTTTTCCATGCAATAAGCATTAGGGTTTTAAACCCTAAACTGAATTTTCCTTTTAGTCAGCATTAGGGTTTTAAACCCTAAACTGAACTTTTTTTTCATTCAGCCAGCATTAGGGTTTTAAACCCTAAACTGAGCTTTTCCATGCAATCAGCATTAGGGTTTTAAACCCTAAACTGAATTTTCCTTTTAGTCAGCATTAGGGTTTTAAACCCTAAATTGAACTTTTTTATTCAGCCAGCATTAGGGTTTTAAACCCCAAACTGAGCTTTCCATGCAATCAACATTAGGGTTTTAAACCCTAAACCGAATTTTTCCTTTAGTCAGCGTTAGGGTTTTAAACCCTAAACTGAACTTTTTTCCATTCAGTCAGCATTAGGGTTTTAAACCCTAAACTGAACTTTTTTCCATTCGGCCAGCATTAGGGTTTTAAACCCTAAACTGAGCTTTTCCTTCCAGTCAGCATTAGAGTTTTAAACCCTAAACTGAATTTTTCCTTTAATCAGCATTAGGGTTTTAAACCCTAAACTGATTTTTCCTTTCAGCCAGCATTAGGGTTTTAAACCCTAAACTGAGCTTTTCCATGTAATCAGCATTAGGGTTTTAAACCCTAAACTGAATTTTCCTTTTAGTCAGCATTAGGGTTTTAAACCCTAAACTGAACTTTTCCTTCCAGTCAGCATTAGGGTTTTAAACCCTAAACTGAACTTTTCCATTCAGCCAGCATTAGGGTTTTAAACCCTAAATTGAGATTTTCCATGTAATCAGCATTAGGGTTTTAAACCCTAAACTGAATTTTCCATTCAGCCAGCATTAGGGTTTTAAACCCTAAACTAAGCTTTTCCATGTAATCAGCATTAGGGTTTTAAACCCTAAACTGAATTTTCCTTTTAGTCAGCATTAGGGTTTTAAACCCTAAACTGAACTTTTCCTTCCAGTCAGCATTAGGGTTTTAAACCCTAAACTGAGCTTTTTCATGCAATCAGCATTAGGGTTTTAAAACCCTAAACTAAATTGTTCCTTTAGTCAGCATTAGGGTTTTAAACCCTAAACTGAACTTTTTCCTTTCAGCCAGCATTAGGGTTTTAAACCCTAAACTGAGCTTTTCCATGCAATCAGCATTAGGGTTTTAAACCCTAAACTGAATTTTCTTTTTAGTCAGCATTAGGGTTTTAAACCCTAAACTGAACTTTTTTCCTTTTAATCAGCATTAGGGTTTTAAAACCTAAACTGAATTGTTCCTTTAGTCAGCATTAGGGTTTTAAACCCTAAACTGAACTTTTTCCTTTCAGCCAGCATTAGGGTTTTAAACCCTAAACTGAGCTTTTCCATGCAATCAGCATTAGGGTTTTAAACCCTAAACTGAATTTTCCTTTTAATCAGCATTAGGGTTTTAAACCCTAAACTGAGCTTTTCCATGCAATCAGCATTAGGGTTTTAAACCCTAAACTGAACTTTTTCCATTCAGCCAGCATTAGGGTTTTAATCCCTAAACTGAGCTTTTTCATGCAATCAGCATTAGGGTTTTAAACCCTAAACTGAATTTTCCTTTTAGTCATCATTAGGGTTTTTAACCCTAAACTGAACTTTTTCCATTCAGCCAGCATTAGGGTTTTAAACCCTAAATTGAGCTTTTCCATGTAATCAGCATTAGGGTTTTAAACCCTAAACTGAATTTTCCTTTTAGTCAGGATTAGGGTTTTAAACCCTAAACTGAACTTTTTCCATTCAGCCAGCATTAGGGTTTTAAACCCTAAACTGAGCTTTTCTATGCAATCAGCATTAGGGTTTTAAACCCTAAACTGAATTTTTCCTTTGTTCGGCATTAGGGTTTTAAAACCCTAAACTGAACCTTTCCCCAGCTAGTCGGTATTAGGGCTCCAATCCTGAACTAAGCATTTTTATCTTCCTTCATCAATTTTATGAACTTCCTGGCAAATAATTAACGAAATGTTCCTAGTGAAACTGGGGCAGAAAATTTCGTTCGTTTGTTTTCTTCCGCAGGTCTAACCTCGAGCCACATGGATCGAAATGACCCACGAGATGAGTCCCAGCTCGGAATCAAAGAAGAAAAAGAAAAAAAAAAGAGAAGATGTCCCGAGATATCAGAGTAAAGGGAAGGCAGATTGACTCCAACATTTGATTAAGGTCCTGAACCCTGCAGATCGCGTCTCACTCAGTATCCCAGAGATTAAACAAGTCGCCGCAACTCGCAAGCATCAAGATTCAGATCGGAGTCTACAAGCAGAATCAGCTTAGACCCAAGATCAAGTCGTAAAAGAATCATAGATAGGAATCTTGTAACTAGCAGTTGACATGCATATAAGTAGTTAGTTCAGTTTCCATTTTTCGTTTGGTTGTAATAAGGCGGTCAGTGACGCAGCAGTGACGACAGCAACAGCAGTAGCAACAAGCATTGCAATCCCATGGTAGTCCCAGCTACCAAAACTTCCCGAACTACATTGACCTGATTCCTGTTTAGCCCAGGATATGTAGGAAATCTTTGAAGCAAGATTCGGTCAGATCTTTCAAAAAACATGCTTCATACGGAGTAGTTCATAGGCAAAAATCGCTCATACACGCTCACTTTATCTTTGCACGAAAACTCTTCGTATTTCCGAACAAAGAGGGGCAGCTGTGAGCACGTGATTTTTGTTTTGTGCGACAATCGCTCCAAAAGAATAAAAAAAAAAGTTTTTTGGTCCTGCTGTACAATTTTTGGATTTCTGTACGGCACTTTGTTGATTTATTTATGACTTTTGCCCATTTTTATTTTTATTTTTATTATTTAAAACAAAATACAAAAAATGTGTGCGTCATGCATAATTCGAACCATAATCCGGTCGTTAAATAGAAAATCATAAATAGGCATCTTCGTCCGTGATTTTGTTTTGTTTGATTTTACCTGTTTTGAAATATTTTAGTGTGTGTGCAAATAATTGTATTGAGTGTGTATTTTATTTTAATTTGATTTTTTGCTTAGTTTTGTTTTTAAAATAAAGAAGAAAAAGAAATAATAATAATAAAAAAAATCTTCTTCTTCCGGATTGGGCCAATTTATTAAAATTGGCCCAAACAAACAGCCCAAAACCAGGCCTGCCCGGTCCACACCAGCTAAACACCCAGAGAGTCCAAACGACGTCGTATTAATACAGGTTGATCTGGGCCGTTGATCTCAAATTGATCAACGGTCAAGATCGATTCCCCATAACCCACTAAGGAACCCGACCCGTTTCCACCCGGATCGACCCAAACCCTCTAAAAGATGAAACGACACCGTTTCCTTCAAGCTGAAGGATCCTGGCCCTTCATCTCATCTCATCCAACGGCCAGGATCCACCTACCCACTAACTATATAAACCCTTTACCATACCCTGCCCCCCTATCCAACACCCCAGCCTTCGTCTTCACCAAACCCGTCCCCTTCAAACCCTAGACGCCCCTGTATCCTACACCATGAAAGCCGGCGGCATGGACGCCGGTGACCCTACCCTTAACACCACAGAACCCCCTTGCCATCCAGAACACGGATCTGCTAACCACGTAGTTCGAATCCCATCCCACCTTCTCGAATCTTCATTTGAAGATTCGAGTCAAAACTCGATCTACACCGTTTAACCCCAGCTTCACACCAGACACTCCCCTGACCCCCCTCGTGACCAAACCATGTTTGGTTTGGTCCGAATCTGACCAGGGAAGCACGAATCCCAGATCTGATTTTTGGAAACATAAGGTTCCTCGTCGATGGGCCGTGTCTTTGTTCAAACCAAAGGATTAAGGTCTAATGGACCTTAATCGAAGTGTTTCTCATCCGAGAAACACTTCGATTAAAGTCCGTTCAGCCTTAAGAAAGGCCTGACCGAGTCCGAGTTAAGGTTTTGATTTTTCGGGATTTGAGGTGAGTTCTGTTCTCTTTTCTTTTTTCTATTAGTCCATGTTTGTTTGAAAGGCTGTTATTTTTGTTTGTGTCCCCGAATTTTGTCGACTATGCCCTGTCCACTTTGTCTGAACCTTTGTTGTTTGATTAAGTTTCTTCTTCTACTTGTTCTGATAATGTGTATGTATGTATTTGTTGTGCAATTAGTTGAATTCCAAATTTATACTGATCAATTGATTCCTCGAGTGCCACTTTGCTTAGTCAGTGTATTTCAAATCATGTGTCCTATACTTTTGAATGTTTGATTTTGGTTACGACTGTATGTGTTATAACTAATATAGTCGAGTCGACGAATGTCGTCAATTAATTTCAGTAATTCAAATGTTAACGATTGAACCTGTTGCTTGCTGCAACTTTGTTTGAATCAAAGTAAGAATCAAGTAGGGTCACTTATAGTTGCTATATTTGAATCTGAAAATAAAAGGGTAGATTGTTAGCTGCAATCCGAATTGATGGCATGTGCACTTGTGCACAGCATGTGCATTGTGCACAGCCTGGTTCCTGCATAAAGGGGCTTTTGATTTTAAAATAGTTTGACAGCATATGCTGTCAGAGATATTCTGCTGCCCATACTTTACTTTAGTTTAAGAAGTATTAAACCTTTTTAAAGAATAAGTCTGCCAGGGAATGTTGATGGGGGTTAATACTTAAATAACTAAGTGGAACTGAAAAGAAGAGGGCACATGGGAGGGGTGTTCTTTTGCGTCTAACAGGCTGTTAAAGGGCTGATGTTTAGGCTTATAAAGGAGAGGGAGCTGAAAGATAGAGCTGGAGATAGAGGGAATAAGAGAAAAAAAAGAGGGCATAGAAAGAGAGAGGGAGAAATTGGAAAGAGAGAGAGGGTGATACACACTGAGAGATATACACACACACACATAGAGACAGACATTGACAAGAACAAAGTAATTTGAGAGGAGACACTTTCAGGAGAGTGAAGTTCCGGAAACAGAAAACTGGAAAAGAATTTTGTTTGATATCTCAGACAGACAAAACTAGAAATTGCATTCTTTCCTGTTGTTTTGATTTCATTAAATCTGGACCTGTTTGTGCAACACTGATTTCTCCCAACCGAGTCTGCTTGGTTGTTGTTTGTTCTACTCGAGAACTTGGTCTAGTTGGGGTGTTGATCCCACTCCAATTGTTTTGTGAGTTGTTGCTGCTGCTATTCTGTTTCCTGTTGCTGCTGCTATTCTGTCCTGCTGCTACTGCTAGTCCTGTTTCTTGCTGCTGCTGATTTCCCCATCTTCTTCTTCTTCTCCTTTGCATTTTCAGTATTTCCAGGTACACATTTCGAGTCCCATTTTGGTGTTAACTGTAACAGTTCGAAAGCATGAAATGAAAGGAGTTTGAAGAAAATTTAGATGTCTGTTTTGTAATGCTCATGGTATATTGACTCCTTTTGTATAAATTGATTAGTGTGTGATTCAGTAGTGAAAGATTAGTTAGACAATACTTAATCAAGTTTAGCTTTCTTGCATCTTAGTTTATAGTTGTTTGCTAGTACAAGATGTAATGGTACAATATATAGAAGGTATGGATAATGGGTATAGAATTTTCGACTGGATTCCCGTTAACTAATGACATGCATGGGATAGAATATTTCCACCTACACAATAATGTTCTGTGTTATTTTTTTTTCTTTTATCAGGACCGTTAGGCAATATATAGGAACACGTTCGAATCCCCATTAGTAACAATGCCTAGCATTCAATTTCCTTAACCTAGCTTAAATAAGTCTAGTTAAGTTCGATTCGAGAAATGTTCGGATTAAGTATTGCATTCCATCCATCTCCATATAGCTTCTTTGTTCAACCAAAATATTTCGTAAGGTATGGCGTCTTTTCACTTTATAAGTAATTAGAAATTGATAGGAATCCGGTTTAGGCCAAAACATATACTTCAATTAGCATACATCTTTCTTTCTTCTATTTCTGGAAACAAAAAATAATAAGAAATGTAGTCATTATAGGTTTATCCTTTTAAAAAATAATGAGACGAGCCTCGCCAAATAAAAAATGTAAATTGCGGGGCCCTCAACAAATAATCATAATATTTAGAATTCAGGCTAGGCCGTTTAGTGAATCTCATGGCCTTCCACCAAATAATAACGCGTTAGACTCTTTAGGCACGGTTTAAGTAAATTATATTCTTAAATTCGGGTGCGCATTGATGTGACCCAAATCCAAATCTCAACGGAGTCAGAATGTGTCGACGACCACGGGTGCATTGATTGTGACGTGGTTCGAGATGCATTTTCACGACGTTGCAATTCTATAAAAATAAATGATAATAATAAAAGCGGTTTAAACTTAATAAAAGCACGTAAGTCATAACATATATTTAAATCAGATATCTAGCCATTATAACAATTTAAGTGACCGTGCTAGAACCACGGGATTCGAGGGTGCCTAACACCTTCCCTCGGGTCAACAGAATTCCTTACTTAGAATTTTTGGTTCGCAGACTTCATTCGGAAAAGTCGAAAATTTCCTCGATTTGGGATTCAAGATAAACCGGTGACTTGGGACACCAAAAGCCAAACCTTTCCCAAGTGGCGACTCTGAATTAACTAAATAATCCCATTTCGAATATTGTCACTTAAATTGGAAAAACTCCACCCGCGCATTTCTTACCCTTCGGGGCCAGGCGCGCAAAAAGGAGGTGTGACAACTAAGCTATCCGCCACCCCTCCCTATCTTCTTCTTCTCCATTTTTCTCCAAGGTCATCCATGGCTTCCCCCTCAAAGCTCAACCATGGCTGCCCGACGTCGACAAAACCAGCAGCTCCAACAAACAACATCTTCTCCAAACAAAACGCCAAGCAAGCTGCCTTTCTTCTTCGTCGTCGCATCCAAACGACCATCGTCGCAGCTGCTGCGTCGTTCGCGTCCAGCCGCTGATGCTGCTGCTCATGCAGCTGCTGCTGCATTTTCTGCTGCCTGTTGCTGCTGCCCGTGGCTTCTTCTTCTTCTTCTTCCCGTCGCTGCTGCTCGCTGCGTCTTCTTCCCGTCGACGCGGACTGCTGCCCACTACTTCTTCTTCGTTGTCGTTGCTGCCATGGCAGCTTCTTCCAGCTTCCAAATCGCTGCTGCCTGCTGCGTTCTTCATGCCCAAGTGCTGCTGCTTCTCCCCATAGCAACTTCCACAACTACACGCACACACACGGAGGAAAACAAAAGTAGTCCGGTTAAAGTCCGGCGAAGTTTTGTCAAAGTTTCATTTGGATTCGTTTAAAATTCGTTCGAGTTCGTCGTTGGTCATTTATGGTTAGTTGTTCTAAGTTTATTTTTGTCCGTAATTTGTTTGATATTTTCAGATTTGGAATTAGTGTAAGTTTGCTTATTTATTTTTAGATAAAATTGTTAGTTTAATTATATTGTTGTTAGATTTAAGTTGAAGATTCAATTTAATTATTTTTCAGTTTGTTTTATTAATTTTAAGAGGATTTAGTTTTAATATTGAAAGGTGTTAGTTTAAATCATTTAAATCCATTGTTTGTTGCTAATATAGATTTAGTTCGTGTTCATCTTGTTTGAAGTTCATTTTTAATTTAGTAATTTAATGCGAAGTTATGTTTTGGTTTTTAATTTTTGGATCATGTATCTTTGTTATAAGTTTTGTTGGATTTAATTTAAGAAAGATTAGTTAATTATTTGAAGATTGGTGATTTGAATATGTTTATTTGTTTTGTTTAAGTTTAATTCGAAGTTTGAATAAAGTTTGTTTGTTATTGTTATTGAATATTTTCATTCATGTTCATACTTTGTTTGGTTGATCTTGAATCCGAAATTTGTATAGTTTGATTTCTTGTTTATCATTTATGATTATTTCTTGAATTTGTCTCATAATCTTGTTTAAGTTTAATATAAGAATTGTTGGTTGTAATGTTGTTAGAGTTTATTTTAAGTTCAATATTATTGAATTTAGAAATCTGAATATACTTGTTTGTTGTTGTTGTTGTTGAATCTGAAAATAGGTTTGTTTGTTGCTAAAAAATATTGTTCAATCAAAATTTTAGTTGTTCTTTGTTGTTTAATTTGTGTTCATGTGATTTTTTGTTGAAATATTGAAGAAATCATGTTCATGTGATTTGTTGTTTGAACATTGTTAGAAATTGATCATATTGTCTATATTTTGGTTAAGTTTGATTAATTGATTGTTATAGCTGATGGGGTAGTTTGGTAATTTGTAGTACGTTCCGGGGTAAAATGGTAATTGTAATAAGGTCGGAGGGGTAGTTTGGTAATTGAACATTTTGTAATTCTTTATGTTAAGCATGAGGGACAAAATGTAATGGGGTGGGTTGTGATATAATTGTTTAATATAAAGGGGGGACAAGACAAAATTTAGTGGGGAGAAATCTTGTATTTGTTTAGTGAAAGCATGGGGGACAAAATATAATGGGTTGGGGTTGATATATTTATTTAATGTAATGGGGATGAGTGAGAAGATAATGAGTTTGGTAGGAGAAAATGAGTTAATTTTAATTAATTAAAAGATTTATGGGATGGGATATATATATATATATATAGAAGTCTTGAATACAGACAGATACGAGAGAATACAGAAGAGAAAGGACGAATCTGAACATAAAGAAAATAAGAGAGAGAAAAAAAAAGGCTGAACATTTAAGAGAGAGAAAATTCCGAAAAAATATTTAAACTTTCAAAAAAAAACTAAAAAAAAATCTTTTGCTTTCTTTCATTGTTTGAAATCAGAATTAATTGTTTTTCATCAAAGCTTGGAGCTTTTGTTTTGAGATTAATACTCCATCGGTTTGCAAACTCTGTTCCTGGGTTGTTACTGCTATTGGACTTTTGTTGCTGTGCTGTATTGTTATTACTGCGTGGCTGACTTTCTTCTTCTTATATTGGCAATACCAGGTACACAACTGTAATTTTGGCATTTTGTCATTTCTAAAGCACTGCTGGGCGACACTTTCATTCTCATGAATGACCCTCATGCCAATTTGGCGAATCTTGCATTTAACGGTTTTCTTTATGTTTTACTTTCCCCAATTCCACATGACTCGGGCTTCAAATAATCTCAAACCGTTCTTATTTCCTTTAAATGCTTTGATCACCTTCCGAGGGTTTTATGATTAACTTTTAAGTAGGATGTTTCATTACTCTGCAAACTGCTTCCCTTTTTTTTTATTCTTTTTTTTATAATTCTTTTGTATTCTTTTTTTTTTTGCATAGCTTCTTCCTTCGAAGACTACCTCCCTTAAGACTCGTTTTGCCTTTCCCCGAAAGGAACCGCTGAGGATACCGATTTTCACTAAACTTGTGTTGTACTCCTCGAGACTGTTGGGGATAACACTGTTGGGGAATTTTATCCCTTCAAATCGATGCTTCATTCTTCTGGAAGCTGCTGGGGATGATAATGGCTTTTTGCTTTTTCTAAACACAAGTGTCATCCATTTGTTCTGTCTGCTGGGGAACAACTTCCTCCATTGAAACTTATTATATTGGGGGCAACACTGGTTCAAAGACCACTTCCCTTGAGACTGGTGTTATCTTTATTCTTCCTCGAATGGGTACCTGATTTCCAGAAAATTTTCCAAATGAAAGAAAAATTTTCTGCCCCAGTTTGACAGCCTCCCTTATGGCATGTATTTCCGACATCGATGCCATTTCCTTTACCTGCTTCAAATCAAACAAAATTTGTTAGTTTAAAACGCGGTGGTTGGTTGTGATACTCCTACTGGGGATGGCTTTTCCCTTTTCCCTTTCTCCTTCCCTTCTCTGCGCTCCAACTTGTTGGGGATGATATTATTTGCTGGGAATGATCCCTTTCTGCTGGGGATATCCCTCTTCTTGTGTGGCACAGCTCGGAAACTGGCATTTCCCTGACCTTTTAGTCTCGCATGAATTTCCCAAATCATGCTCATTGCTCTCCCTGATTTGTCCACGGGCCTTGGACTTGAGGTTTAATAACCTTTGATTTCGGCAAGGATATCCCTCTTGACACTCGTCGATCCTTTTGTCAATTCCCTTTTGCTGGGGATATCTTTTTTGACATTGACCTCGCGCTTGTTCCTTGCTGACTATACCACTTGCATGTACTAGTCAGATCTTGTCTTGCATAATTAGAAAGCTGATGGCCTATTTTGAAGTCATTTCCCACTTGTTCTGACCAGACAGACTCTACTGAGGAATTTTCTATGAAAGGAAAAGATAAAAGGGAACAGAATAAAAGACAACAGAAAAAGATGACTCTTTAACAAAAGAAACTACAACTTTAATTAAAAGGGAGTAATTTTGGAAGGAGTAAGATAACATATCTACTTAGCAGAGTTATCCTCAGCAGTGTTATCCCCAGCGGATCATCGAGATGTAGAAGCATCCTCGACAGAGTTTCGGGCAACCCAGAGTGGGTAAGGAAGAAAAGGAAAAGTCATCCCCATCAAAATAATCCCCAGCAGTTTCGAGGGAAGACAACACAGGTAAGTAAATAATTCAGGAAGAAGGAAATGATTCACCTATAGGAGATGCATTTCCTCCTAAGTTTGTTTTTACCCATAGGAGAGACATTTCCTCCTAAGTTTAGTTTCACCCATAGGAGATGCATTTCATCCTAAGTTTAATTTTTACCCATAGGAGAGGCATTTTCTCCTAAGTTTAGTTTCACCCATAGGAGATGCATTTCTTCCTAAGTTTACTTTTACCCATAGGAGACGCATTTCCTCCTAAGTTTGTTTTAGTTTCACCCATAGGAGATACATTTCCTCCTAAGTTTGTTTTTACCCATAGGAGAGGCATTTCCTCCTAAGTTGATGTTGAACCAATATGAGAGGCATTTCCTCCTAAGTTTAGCTTCACCCATAGGAGATGCATTTCCTCCTAAGTTTGTTTTTACCCATAGGAGAGGCATTTCCTCCTAAGTTGTTGTTGAGATCAGGAGCCCGCCTAAAGAGAGGAATGATGTTTATTTTTAAAAGTTGTTTATTTGAAGTTGGGAGCCCGCCCAAATAACAGAGGAATACATTTCAGTCTTTACATTTCAAGTGTTGAAGTTGGGAGCCCGCCCATAGAACAGAGGCATACATTTCAGTATTAATTTTCAAGTGTTGAAGTTGGGAGCCCGCCCATAGAACAGAGGCATACATTTCAGTATTACATTTCAAGTGTTGAAGTTGGGAGCCCGCCCATAGAACAGAGGCATACATTTCAGTCTTTATATTTCAAGCATTGAAATTGGGAGCCCGCCCAGATAACAGAGGCATACATTTCAGTCTTTACATTTCAAGCATTAAAGTTGGGAGCCCGCCCAGATAATAGAGGCATACATTTCAGTCTTTACATTTCAAGCATTGAAGTTGGGAGCCCGCCCAGATAACAGAGGCATACATTTCAGTATTTACATTTCAAGCTTTGAAGTTGGGAGCCCGCCCAGATAACAGAGGCATACATTTCAGTCTTTACATTTCAAGCTTTGAAGTTGGGAGCCCGCCCAGATAACAGAGGCATACATTTCAGTCTTTACATTTCAAGCATTGAAGTTGGGAGCCCGCCCAAATAACAGAGGCATACATTTCAGTCTTTTCATTTCAAGTGTTGAAGTTGGGAGCCTGCCCATAGAACAGAGGCATACAATTCAGTCTTTACATTTCAAGTGTTGAAGTTGGGAGCCCGCCCATAGAACAGAGGCATACATTTCAGTCTTTTCATTTCAAGTGTTGAAGTTGGGAGCCCGCCCATAGAACAGAGGCATACATTTCAGTTTTTTCATTTCAAGCGTTGAAGTTGGGAGCCCGCCCATATAACAGAGGAATACATTCAACATTAATTTTCAAGTATTGAAGTTGGGAGCCCGCCCATATAACAGAGGAATACATTCAACATTAAATTTCAAGTATTGAAGTTGGGAGCCCGCCCATAGAACAGAGGCATACATTTCAGTTTTTTCATTTCAAGCGTTGAAGTTGGGAGCCCGCCCATATAACAGAGGAATATATTCAGCATTAATTTTCAAGTATTGAAGTTGGGAGCCCGCCCATATAACAGAGGAACACATTCAACATTAATTTTCAAGTATTGAAGTTGGGAGCCCGCCCATACAACAGAGGAATCTATTTCAAGATCAAGTCAGAAGACAATAAAACAGAGGGTTTACAACAGGAATCCCCAGCAGGAAACAATAAAAATCCCCAGCACCGGGAAGCAGAAGGTTGCAACAAGAGGTCCCAGCACAAACTCAAGTGCATGTGTCAAAAAGAAGAAAAACACCGAAAAAAAATGCAAGCA
The DNA here is from genome assembly GCF_000715075.1 of Nicotiana tabacum. NCBI lineage: Eukaryota > Viridiplantae > Streptophyta > Magnoliopsida > Solanales > Solanaceae > Nicotiana > Nicotiana tabacum. Next base: position 198,027,680 of record NC_134087.1, read on the forward strand.
GACAAGAAAGCAAGGCAACAAGAAAAATTACAGTCTAGCATAGCTTCTTGTTTTCTTTTAAGCACGGTGTAACAAGGAGATAGGTAAGCAGTGGTAATAGCATGCAACAACAGTAACATTGCAGTCCTACGGTAGTCCCAGCTACCAAAATTTCCCGAACTACATTGACCTGATTCCTGTTTAGCCCAGGATATGTAGGAAACCTCCTACTTATAAGCTCGGAATTTGTTTATTTATTTCAGAGTCGCCACTTGGGAGATTTAGGGTGTCCCAAGTCACCAATTTTAATCCCGAATCGAGGAAAAGAATGACTCTGTATTACAGTCCGCGAACCAGAAATCCGGATAAGGAATTCTGTTAACCCGGGAGAAGGTGTTAGACATTCCCGAATTCCGTGGTTCTAGCACGGTCGCTCAACTGTTATATTTGGCTTGACTATCTGATATAATACGTATTATAAACTTATGTGCAAATTTAACTTTTAAAAACCGCTTTTATCATTATTTATTTTATACAAAATTGCAACGTCGTGAAAACGCATCTCGAGCCACGCCACAACCAGTGCACGCGTGATTTGTTGACGCATTTTGACTTCGTCAAGATCGTGATTTGGGTTACATAAATGTACACCCGTATTCAAGAAAATAACCTTATTAAATATGCGCCAAAATACTACGCGTTATGATATTATTAGGTAAGATCGTGAATTTTACTAAATCACCCATCTTGAAATCTAGGTATTTTCTTATATAAAAAAAAAAAATAAGATTGGAGGACTGCAATTTTTTGTATTATTTGTATTTATTTATTTGTTAGCGAGATCCTCCCTTATTTTATGAATACCTTTTAATGACTATATCTTTATTATTACTAAGTTTGTCCATAATTATGAAGTCAATCTCTACATACTTAAAAATAACATATTAATTACTAATTCAAAACAAATATTAATGGAAAGTAATATTACTAAAATGATAATTACGAACAACATGGAGTTGCCCAAAAAGTAAAAAAAAAAAAAACTAATTATCCCATAGTTGGATTAAAACATATTGAAATTAATTATTTACAAATACTGAAAATTAAAAAAAAAATTTGATTACTAAACCATATTTCGACTGTCTTTTAATTGGAAAAAACTCCTTGTACCCTCGCGGGGCGGAAAAAGGAGGTGTGACACGGGGTACAATCACTATGACATCAATACCCATCCTGAGCCCGTGCTCATCCACCAGCTGCACAAGTCCATTCACTCCTCGTGGACATCAACTAAATGTGCGACAATATCTCCCTATCCAAAGTCATGTTATATCCTTCTTCATATCAAGCAACTTCTTTCTGTCATATCCCATCTCCCGCCGTATGATAGCCAATATTTCAAATTAAGCCCGTAGACCCAATCACCGTCCACTGAAATTCCCAAATCACCCCAAACTTTCCTTAAGGGGTGTAGTTATCCTGCCACCGAACCCATATGCTACTCTGCCACTCTCCCACTTTGGCCAAACCCTCTTCTTTAAGCAACCATTCGACTTCCGCTTTTTGCATCTAGCCTTCTAGAAATTTAACCACCGCCTGACACTTCCCACTTGTCCTTCCTCATCCTTTGCTGCCCAGCTGTTGCCTTGATTCTATCTCTATCTCTGTAACATTAGAACCAACAGATCATCACTAACTTTAAACTTTTCGAAGATCGTCTTTCTCGAGCCGTCAACATTAGAACCACCGATTCAGTCCTGAACCACCACACCTTGTGATCTCCGACAACCGCTTCTCACATATTATTTCACAATGTCCTGACCCAAAGGAAAATTGTAGAAGATCATAACACCGGCGAACTTAAACACATCCAATCAAGGACGACGATACCACGTCATAGATGAAAATTCCACTATACTTGAAAATACCAAGTCTCGTTACTCCATCAATCCAAATTTAGACATTCGTAGGCTAATTGATTTTCCTCCGCCGGAAATGAATTACTGAATCTCTGAATCACGCACTGAGTAGACCTCCTTTCAAGTCAGTCACTGCCCCAACACATAGGCAAGTATCCTACCATCACGTCAATACCATGCGATAACCAATCATGAGCAATCATAGAAATCTGCGCATAGCCTCAAAGCTCTCAGAAGTGCAACTACCGAGCTGAAATGACAGAATATCCTTCCGCAAGGCAACAACAATAGCCCAATCAACTATGCCGGGAGAAGCATCCCGCACCACATCTGTAGCACCAATAAAATTCTTCAATTCTTGATTTATAATAAGCGTTTCGCGTCGTATAAGATTTAATAGGAAGGAGATGAAGGCATAAGCCCTAAAGGAATCAAACCGCACGATGAGGAATCAAGAAGGAAAGTGCTCCTAACAGCCCTGTAGCCTCTCGAAGATAAGTACAGACGTCTCCGTACCGATCCACAAGACTCTACTAGACTTGCTCATGACTCATGAGACCTAAGGGAACCTAGTGCTCTGATACCATATTGTCACGACCCAAAATCCACTAAGGGTCGTGATGGCGTCGGACACTACTATCAGGCAAGCCAACACCAAATAACTAGTAATTTCTCGCTTTAATATTTTTGAAATCATTTCTTTTAAACATTTAAACAATAAATAATGGACTCCACAGAATAAATAATAATGTCTTTACAAAATTTATCTATTGAATAATCCCATGATCATCCCAGAACCCGGTGTCACAAGTGCATGAGCAATTTCTAGGAAAAATAAGATGTAATACTATAACTGTCCGGAATACAAATTGGACAGAAAGGAAAATACAATACAATACTCTAAAGAAGACTCTGCTGGCTGCGGGTCATCTCAAGAGGTACAACTCACCTAAGTCTCTGTATCAACCATGCCGTTGTGCCCGATTAGGCCACTAGACATACATGTGCATGTGCAATAAAAATGCACAACAAGTGTAGTATAAGTACAAAAAATAACGTGTACCAGTAAGTATCCCGCCTAACCTCGAAGAAGTAGTGAGGAGAGGTAGACTCAACACTTACCTAGTGGTCCAACAGTAATATATTAACAATGTGATAAATCATGGATTTTATAAGGCAGAGGTAAACTCATAAATCCTGAAACAGGTAAACAATTCCTTTCAAGATAGCAAATTTCCCAAGATTTATATGTCATCATTTTTATCAATTTATCTCAAGCCAGGGAAGGAAATAGCAACATCCATAAATCTCAAAGCAAGCAATACAAACATGCACAAATTATACCGAGGTTGTACATCTCGATCCAACATAATAATAAAATGTGCACTGCCAGAGCGTCGAAAGGCGCGAACCATAGATGCATCTATTACCTCGCTTGCGAATCATACATGCAACGCGGTCAAACATAAATAAACAATCACCCCGCTCGCGAATCATACCTGTGACGCGGGTGTTGATACCCAATTTTTTCCTATATATTTTCAATATACAGTATACTTTCAAAATAGTATATATATGCATATATAAGCATGTCCAAGGGTTTTTTCATTTTTTCCATAATTTTAAAGGTTTAAATTGATTTATTTTCTCCCTTTTTATCAATAAATCCCCAATAATTATTTCCAAAATTATTGTTTTGATAATCATCTATTGGATTTCTATATTTATGCCAAAATATGTCTAAGGTTTTACATATTATTTTTATAATTACATTTAGTATTTTTAAAGCTAAATCGCATAATCGCAATATTAGCCCTTTTAAGATTTAATTATGTTTTATATGCATAAAATTGGATCCTGTATTTTTTAATTGTTAATTATGTATTATAAATCATTTTAGCACTTTAAATTATTTTTCAAAAACTATTTACTATTTTTATAAATCAAATAGGGAAAAAGTGGCTATTTAAATATAGCCAATTTGACTTTTAATTGTAGCCAAAGTCAGGACCCCAATTCCCAGCCCAATTTCAATTAAAACCCGAACCACACCCTTTTTACCCATGCCCAAACTCGGAACCCCACCTACCTTCTCTAATCTCGACCGTTGATCTCCCAGATCAACGGTCCACATTGTTTCTTACCTTTTTTAACCCAACGACCCCCCAAAACCCTACCCCCATTTTTCATTTGAGCCGCCTTTGAATCCCTTTCCTCCTCAATTCTCTCCGAGACCTAAACCTAACCCTAGCCACCACCACCCAAACCAGCCCTAATCCTTTCGATCCTCACTCAATCCAAAGATTCCCATGGCTGTTTGAGACGTATACTTGTCTCCTACGTATCCTGGTTGCTCGTTTTTGTGATTTCATGGAAGGATCTCAAAGACATCTATTCCAGATGCGGTTCAACTTTTATCCATGGTCTTTCATGCCATTTCCCGGTCATCCATGGCTGTTCGAGTAGGATCCATGACTTTTCCGGCTAAAACCGGTAACGTTCTAAGGTTTTCTCATCTTCTCTGGGTTCTCTGAAACCCTAACTCTTGAGATTTTTTCATCTTTTCTTTAGATCTGTCTTAGATCTAGGTGTATCCATGAGTTTTTAACCAATTTGTTCACCTAGTCTGTACTATTTTCTGAAAAACCTAGCTATAAATCCTCCGATCTTTTAAGATTTGTGATGGATCTATGTTTTTTTTAAAAAGTTTTCACCTCTTTTCCTCAAAATATTTCTCCAATTTCAAACGATTTCTTCATTTCCAGACTAGGGTTTCCAAAAACCTTTTTGGAAAAACGATGTCTTTCTGATTTTAGCAATTACTTTGATTTTTAGCATGTTTAAACATCACTTGAGTCTTTCCTTTTTGCTCAATTCATTTTTGTCAAGAAACCCTAACACTTCTGGGTTCAATTCGAAGTTTGAGTCTGTTTGCGATGTGTTTGCATGACTATCATGAACATTCTAGGTTTAATGTATGTTCTATATGCTCTTGTGCTTCCTGCTCTAATTTGTTCTTAAGGTTTCTTTGATTTTGTCCAAACACATGTTATTTATCGTTTAATAGGTCTGACTATTTGTTTTATTGATTGTTCACATAATTTATGTTGATTTTGCGTAATCTCCTTAAACCTACATCTATGATTTTCTGTATTTTCCTTGTAATTTTGTACTGATTTTTCGAAATTGCTTCCTTATTTTTTTTGTTATACTTCCCTTAGTTAGTACTGATTCCCTGTGATTTTCCATATCATCCGTGATTTTTTGAACTGACTTTCAAAATTGAAATTGTGCTCTACCTTATTTATGTGCACAATATGTTTTTAGTATACTTTCCTTACTCGAAAATATTCCGGACTTAGTCCTTATTACATGCTACATGTTTTTACTACTCCTATTATGATAAAATCAGTTCTTTTCCTACTTGATACAACTTGTACTCGTTTGAACAATGACTCCTAATTGAAGGGAGTCCGGGTCTTTAATTGATTCTGATTCGTATTATTTCTATAATTATGCTAAATCAGTACTTATTACCTTATTTTCCTGCCTGTTCTCAAACTATAAATATTCTACCCTCTCTTTAGCATAAGGTACGAACAATTAGTTCAGAGCACACACACACATACTCAAACTCTCTTTTCTTTCTCTACTACTTGTGCTACTGCTTGTCTAGCCGGCTAAAAGCCAAAGCTAGACTGTGGAACTCTACTTGCTTTACTTTTCTGCACTTTGCTTCCTTAACTGGTATGTTCTTAGTTCAATTCTGAAACTCAACTCTATGTGCTCCATTATTTGTCAATCCATGTCTTATTCTGCATTGACCTAATGACTTATGTTGTTTAATTATACTTCTTGTTTACTGCTTTACTCAGCATGCTTAAGTTCTGCCCTCTCTTGTTCAAATATAATCAGCATGTCTACTTGAGTTCCTGTTTATGTCTCTCAACTAGTATGTCCCCCAATGTACTTTATTAACACTACGTCATGAATAATTATGTGTAATAGACCCCTGCATGACTACTCCCATACCCTGTCCTTATGTCTTATTACAATTCTAAGCATGATCCCCTTGTTAACTCTCTGAAGTAATTGTTTGTATTCTAAAGGCCAATCAGTCCCTACTTGTTCTTTGCACTTGCTGGTCTATATGCATCTCTTCTCAGCCATGTTTATGTGTTTCTGATTTGGGCCCTCTGTGTCCCTAACCCCTACTTTCCTGTTTGTAACTTTTGAAACTGTACTATTCTTTGAACTTGTTTTGTGTGTGTGCTGGCTTGTTCTAAGTTATTGTTGCTCCTATTACCTTCGTCTTTTCAAAATTGTTCTGCTCTTTTGCAAACTTATTTCAAACATGTTGTTTCAAAACTGTTTTCCAATTCAACCTTCTTTTAAATCTATGTCAAGCACTCCTACTCTACTCCTAGACTACTAGGTTTTGCCCCTTTTGTGTGAGCCTTGCCTTGGGACCCTAGAGCTCCCTCTGAACTTGGACACATAAAATTTGGCCTTTCCACACTGCACTTACTCTATCTTAGTTATGAAATCTAGGTGTGAGCACTGCCTAGGATCCCTTGAGGTTCTTAAGGAACTCTGACACACCCGGATATGGGAAAGACTATGGAACCATCTTGGCATTTGGGGTGATTGATTATATAACTCAGGGAGGAGGTCCTAATCAGGCTTCCTATAATGTAACTACTTATTTTTCACCTCTACTTGTGTAATTCATTCACATGGTCTGTAATAATTTGTAAACAAGTATAGGGGTGGCTAGTGAAAAGGGATGGGGTAAATATGCATGCTATAGTTGTTAATGGGGTAGAAAACATATTGTTAGGTTTATATTCCTAATTGCGCAATAGAAATCATGCTTAGGGTTCATACATGCATTAGAAATCATGCTCTTAGGTCCTATGTTTCCTGCTTTAGCATCTCATCTGTTACTAATCCATGTTTTATGTCTATCACTTAGAAATTCTGCTCCTAAGACGATAACAACATTGGCGTAAAAGTTGATACTCTTGTACTTTCAGAAGTCTTAGTTCAATAAGTCTGCAATTCTTGAGTGCATTTAGAAATCATGCCTTAGGAATTCTATTTTTTTAACAATCCTGCCATTTTCATGTGTATATTAGATATCATGTTCTAGGATCCTATTTGCATTAAGACGCCTAGTTAGTTACTGATTCATGAACAAGTAATAAAGTATTAATTTCACGTTGTGATGTTTTTCTAAAAAAAAACTGGTAATAATCTCTACATTCATATCAATTAGAATAACATGCTCTTAAGGTAAAATAATTTCCACACTGTTTTAATAATTCTGAATAATTGTTGCATACTATTTTACACCTAGGCAAGCCTTAGGTAATAATTTAAATAAAATCAGAACTGCCTTTGTTTAACTGTCAGCATGTTAAAATCAGTAGGCAAGCCTGATTCAGACTTCTTTTCTGAGTCATGTAATAAATCTAATTCTGCTGAAATCACTTAGATACCATGCTTTTGAATTCTGAATTCGTCCTTATCTGGGTATGAGTCATGTTGTCTATGTGCATTACCTGTGGGGGTATACTTGAACCTTTCGTTTGTCTTCCATGCACCCCTTAATTGAAGTCCTACTTGTTATTGTATGTCGCCTTAGTATTTTGCCTTTAAACCTGAGGGTCTGCCTAGAACCTCCTTCTTATAGGATAGGAGTCCCAAATTCCTCCGGGAATAATAGGAAGGGACGGGTAACAGCATGCAATAGAGGTCGAGACCAACCATCACTTTAATTACCTTTACGGGATGGGAAGGGTAGATATAGATATGATGACTGGTGCGCTAATACCACGTGCAACCCCTCTTTTGAGGAGTGTTATACCGGGTATTACATTGATGTGATCCATATTATAAACAAACCTAGGACACCCCTCTTTACATTCATAAGCCTGCTTAGATTGTATTTATTTTCAAAATTTTGCTTTTCACTAATTGTTTTCAAACACCTGTGTATTTAAATTTAAATCTCCTACTATTCGAGCCATACTTGTACAAATTCACAAAAAACTGTCTGGCCGGGAACCATACTAGTGGATCCTGAGGGGTGCCTAACACCTTCCCCTTAGGATAATTTTAAGCCTTTACCCTATCTCTGGTTACCAAACGTAGTTATAAATAAACCCTATAGGTGCCCTAACACACCTTAAAATCATTAGGTGGCGACTCTTCATAATCGCAAACCCCCTTTCCCAAAAGGAGTGAGTTATCCCCTACCAAAATGTCATAAACCCGATTTTCTTAGAAGGAAAAAGGGGGCGCGACAGCATGGCGACTCTGCTGGGGATATTTAGGCTTTTACCATTTCATATCGTTTTTGTAAATTTGTACCCCTCTCCTATGTGCAATTATTTGTTTAATTCCTTTAAGCATTTAATTTCTTTTTCAAAAGCAAAACTGACCTATCTTTCTTGTTTCCTTCCTTTACTGTTGCTTTAAATTATAAAACTGCTATATTTATTACTTTCTTAACGTGTAAATACATGTCAACATGCTTTTAATTATTGCATAATTTTGCTCAACATCATACTCCACTCGTGCCAAACAAATAATATAGCAACGCTTGATGAGTGGTTGTGCCCTTCCTATATCATTAGCCCCTAAATTCGGAAAGGTTTATTTGTGGTAAAACTAGTCGATCAACGGTGCAGTCGACAGTTCCGTGCCTTCCCCCTTGAGTTGTCCCCTCAAGGGTACTAGTCTAAAACCCCATAGAAACCTTACTCTGTTTAGACTATGCATGCATCATGGTCAAACCTAGCTGGATCAGTTATGTTGTCCATATAATGATCCTTTAAGATAGATTTGTCCTAAAGTCCACTGAGTCTCCCTAAACCCAAACGGACATCATCACGTTATGTGAATTTATTTGGAGAACTAAATGCTTCATGCTAATTTTTGATACTAAATAGTCGAGTCTGGTGGGTGTAAGGGCCTAACCTTGTTTGTCTTGCAGAAATATGAGGCACGAAATCCCCAGATTCGGTTTGGTCACCAATATCCACTCAAGATTACTAAGTTGGTGGAAAGATTTACATTCTAGTGACAAAATCCTAGTCAGAAAATATCTGGGTAATCTTCCATCCCTCCTGGAGATTCAGCCTAACAACATGATAATAGAAGCTGCTACCTTATTTTGGGATTGTGAAAGGGCTGTGTTTCGCTTTGGGGACATCGAAATGACACCTTTGCTAGAGGAGATAGGAGGACTGGTTGGTCTAGTATGGGAAACTCCGAGTTTGCTAATGCCTGAGAACCGTACAGGCAATGGTTTCCTTAAAATGATAGGTCTGAAGAAGAACACAAAATTGGTATGCATGAAGGTATCGTACATCCCTTTTGACTACCTGTATGAAAGGTACGGTCATAGCAAATCCTACCGTACCTACCCTGACAAGTTTGCCATCACGTCCTTAGGACACATCCATCGTAGGGTTTTTGTCTTCATGTTGCTTCCTGGGTCTGATCGTATTTCTAATGAATGGAGGGGATTGGTGGACAGACATTCAACATTGTACCCATGATCATCGCAGACATATACCGAGCCTAATGGAGGGGATTGGTGGACAGACATTCAACATTGTACCCATGATCATCGCAGACATATACCGAGCCTTAGAGAAATGTCAACGAGGAGCGAGACACTTCGAAGGCTGCAATCTACTACTTCAGCTTTGGCTCATGGAACATCTCCAAAAGGGTGAATACCAACAAAAAATTCAGCGAAAGGTCTGGGATGACCACACCGCTTTCCACCATCAAAAGCGAATGAATTACATCCCTGACATGTTCGCTCAGCCTAAGAATGTTAAAGGATGGGTTGAGCTCTTTGATAATTTGACTTAAGAACAGGTTTAATGGATGTTCGAGTGGTTTCCGATAGAGGAGCTCATCGCCCGATCCAGAGATGCACCTTTCTTGATACTGATTGGTCTAAGAGGAACATACCCTTATGTCCCTCTTCGAGTTATGAGGCAAGCAGGTAGGAAGCAAGTCATAGCCAGGGTCGACAAGATGAGCCATTTCCGAGCTGACTTCCAAAATGATGATAGTCCATACAAGTGCCAAGCCCAACACCTATGGCACAACAAGATCGTAATGGGGAAAGACACCATCGAGCCAGACAGATATTATGCCGATTGTACTTCTTTTTATTCAGGTTGGTTGGAAGACAATTGGGATGGTCTGGGCCAACCAGGGTTCGTTCGAGGTCACAAAATTATAGACGAAAAGGCCGAGGCGCAAGTCAAGTACAACCAGCTGCGCAAAAGGATCTGTGAATGCGAGAGAGAACACTGCGAGATACAAGAATCCAACCAGAAGCTGATTGAGGAATGGAAAGACATGGCTATCAGTGCCAACAAAAAGCTAGGATACTTGGAGCGATGCATAGTAGAACTGGAAGGGAAATTTCTCAAGAGGATTGAAGACTGTCAAAAGGCTTAAGGGACTGAAGGCGGACATCTAGCCAGAGCATACCTGTTGCTGGGACTTCGTGAATTGGGGAAGCTGTTCGAAGGAGCCAGATATGCCGAGTCTGGGGAAGGTCCTTCTGGGACCAAGTAGATAGGAGTTTACCTTTTTCTCTTTATGGATGTAATAAGGCCAATAGCCATTAGTGACTTTTATTTCTTGTTTATTTAGTGTCATTTTGGGATTCATTTATTTCTATCAATAAAATGAGGCATTTAGAATTCTAAGTTCTCCAAATCAATTTGTCGCTAGGCCTACCTCGGGCGCAAAGAGGTTCCCAAATTAGGACACGCTTTACATTCAAGCACTATGTGTTTAAATATTGCAATACCTTTTATAATCCTCACTAATTTGGTTACCTTTTGTTTTTATTTTTGTTTTTATTATTCCCCTCCCCAAAGGTTAGTTCGTGCACTCTGGCATCATCATCTTATTTTACAAGATCTAAGGGCCCTCCACCCACTCCTCCTCTAAGTCCTATTAAAGGCAAGATGGAAGACTTAAACAACATCAGAAAGGAGAACACGGCTGAACGGGTAGAGGCCACTGATGGCCAGGGTATTCGGGTTCCTAACGAGAATGTGTCACAACTTGAACATAAACTGTTGAAATTCCAGGAAGAACTCGATCAGGTTCGAAATTTGGCAAACCTGTCATTCTCCCTCAGCACCCCAGATATCAACTTCCCCGATACTCAAAACCCTACACCTCCTCAAAATATCCCAAAACAACAGAATCATCCCGCTCCTAACCATCACATTGCTCCACCAAAGAACCGATGTAACACCTTCCATACCCTAAACAACACTCCACTACTCATCCCAGAACCTCAAAACACCACAAATGACCATTTCCACACCTATACACCAGGCCACCATAACACTCTTATCTACGTGGAGACCATGCCACACTCTACCCAACCTATTGCATGCACACCTGAGTTCGATAAAAAGGATCTGCTTATTAGGAACTTGGCCGAGAAACTTAAGAAATTGACCAGCCGGATTCAGGGCATTGAGGGAAGCAAAGGAATCGAGGGACTGAACTATGAGGACCTTTGCATACAGCCTGATGTCGAACTGCCTGAGGAGTACAAACCTCCTAAGTTTGAAATGTTTGATGGTACGGGTGATCTAGGGGTCCATCTGAGGACATATTGCGACAAAATAGTTGGAGTAGGGAAAGATCCGCATGAAGCTGTTCATGAGAAGTTTGAAAGGAGATGCATTATCCTGGTACATCAGCCAAGATCCCAAGAAGTGGTCAAGCTGGGTAGGCATGGCATCTAACTTTATGGATAGATTCAAGTTTAATACAGAGAATGCACCAAACGTGTTCTATATCCATGATTTGAAGAAGAAGCCCACAGAGACGTTTCGCGAGTATGCTACTCGCTGGAGGTCCGAAACTGCTAAGGTCAGACCCACCTTAGAAGAGGAGCAAATGAACAAGTTCTTTATTCGGGCTCAGGACCCACAGTACTATGAACGACTGATTATGATTGAGAACCACAAGTTCTCCGGCATTATTAAAGTGGGTGAAAGAATTGAAGAAGGTATTAAAAGTGGTATGGTTACAAACTTTGAAGCCTTGCAAGCTACAAATAAGGCTTTACAGTTCGGTGGTGTGTCCAAGAAAAGGGACATATGGGCCGTGATGGTTGCACAGAGGACCAAATCTCCCCTCAAATACCAAACTTACCCAACACCTCCACTCACATACCAGCCAACCCCAAATTACCAAGCATCCCACCCTCTTACCAAGCTCCGCCACCAACTTATCAATCATCTCCACCTCCTACATACCAACCTACTTCACCCAGATACTCCCAACCCGCTCATGTCTACCAAACTTATAATGCTCAACCCTCCCATTATCAATCACCCCCTGCATGCCAAAACATTCCTAGACCTCAACCTAATTTTGATCGCAAACCTCTAAAATAATATACAGCCATCGCTGAACCCATCGACCAGTTGTATGAAAGACTCAAAGCTGCTGGTTATGTCACCCCCATCCCTGCTTCAACCCCTGAGAATCCTTCTTAGTGGGTTAACCCAAACAAATCCTATGCATACCACTACAGCATGAAAGGGCATACCATCGTTGAGTATCGCTCCTTAAAAGACAAGATACAGTCTTTGATTGATAACAAGATCATTGTGGAAAAGGAGCCTGCTCCAAACGTCCACAACAACCCTCTGCCAGACCATAAGGGTGGAGGTATCCACATGATTGAAGTAGAAGATGACTGGGATCCCAAGGGGTCAATCGGGTTGATCGTAGAAGGTGATGACCCAAAAAAACCAACAATTACTCTCAATATAATCATAGTCCAGATCCAACCATCTAAGGACGGTGAGGTGAATATGTCTGTACCTCTTGAGTTTGAAGCAGCACCATCCGCAAAGACACCGATATCAATTGAGGTTGAATTTGCGTCTCTGGCAAATGCACCTGCACCATTTGAGGTTGCAGTCTTGCCACCCAAGGCACATGTTCCATTCAAAGTGAGGATAGCCGTGCCGATCCCAGTGGCGATGTCTACCATGCCATCATTCTATACAAATACTGTACCCTGGGACTATACAACCGAGGCGAGAAGGAAGGGCAAGGTCAGGATTGAAGAAACTATCCCAGCACAGGGTATGACAAGAACTGGTGGAGTCTATACCTCTAAACATCTGGCTGAATCCAGCAAACAGGCCTCCAATTGGCCGCCCCTCATTGAGACAGGTCCGGACGACCTTTGGAGGAAATACAGGCCAAGGAATATTCGGTCATCGACCAGTTAAACAAGACACCATCACAAATATCCATTCTCTCTTTGCTGCAAAATTCTGAGATGCACAAGAATGCTTTGTTTAATGTGCTAAATAAAGCGTACGTACCAAGTAACATCACTAGCGGGGAAGTGGCTAATATGGTAGGACAAGTTATGGAAAGCCACAAGATCACCTTTCCTGAGGACGAGCTGCCGCCTGAAGGGCTGGGGCACAACAAAGCACTGCACATCACCGTGCAATGCGAAGACTATTTCATCACCAGAATCCTGATCGATAGAGGTTCCAATCTTCACATTTGTCCGCTAATAACACTCAAGAAGTTGGGTAAAGGGCTGCATGAGATAAAGGATGGAGCAATCAATGTGAAAGCCTTCGATGGTTCTCAGAGGTCCACCATTGGTGAGATCAGTCTATGCTTGCAGATGGGACCAACCTGGTTCGAGGTCGATTTCCAGGTAATAGATGTACCAGCGTCTTACAACTTGCCATTGGGACGGCTATGGATTCATGCTGCTGGGGTCGTAGCATCAATGCTGCATCAGGCAGTAAAGTTCGAATAGAATCACCAGGAAGTGATCATTCATGGCGACGGTAGCAACCCTATATATAGTTGCCAGACCATTCTGGCGATCGATGGAAGAAGGAAGCTACGCAGAGAAACTTACCATCACCTTGAGCGGGTCAATGCTATCGACAAAGATAAATGGTGGGATAGCAAAGTCAAGAGTATACTAAGTTGGAGTGGGTATGAACTTGGCAAAGGCCTCGGCAAGAACCTCCAAGGAATATCTAAACCCATAAAACTCAAGAAATATGGCACTACCTTCGGTTTGGGATATGAATACACCTGGGAAGAATTCAATAATTGGTCGCCACCATGGCACGGTCCTTACTATCCGCTAGAGAAGCCAATACCGCATCTGGAGTAGACCTTCTAATAGGCCGACGTTATTTATGGGTCAGATGAAGAAGAAGCACTTGCAGCAGTGAAGAACTTGTTTCTAGAGGACAGTGATATGGATTGTTACGTTATTCTCGAGGAGGAGGGGGAGGGAGGCCCTTCAATACAGGCTATGAGCAGAGGGGAACATCTTAAGAATTGGACCCTCAGGACAACCAAAGCCCGACGAGCCTTGGGGTAGCAAGGCTAAAACAAGCATTACTCACTGTTTTATTTACTAAATGATTTCCTTTTTGCATTCTTCAAATCCCGCAATAAGCTCTTCAATGTTCAAAATAGTTATTCAAGTTTATCAAAAGCATTCTTGACTTTTCTTATGAATTAATATTTATTTCTTCCTTTTCTCTTCTTGCTTTACCAATACAACATTACTATTACTTGTCTTGATGAACCAATGACTGTGACATGCAATGAGACAACGCAACAAACAGATATTGATTCAGAGGAAGATGACATACCTGACGAGGTTGTCAAAGAAGTTGAGAATTTTGAGAACAGACCTAAGTCCAACCTAGACGAGACCGAAATTGTCAACCTGGAGATGCAGAAAAAGTCAAGAAAACACGAATCAACATTCACCTATCGCCATCAGAAAAGAAAGAATATACAGAATTTCTAAAAGAGTATGAAGACATATTTGCCTGGTCATATGATGACATGACTGGCCTAAGTACGTCCATTGTGGCTCACAAACTGCCAATCGATCCAATGTGTCCACCGGTACAGCAAAAGCTCAGAAAGTTCAAGCCTGATATGAGTTTGAAAATCAAGGAAGAAGTCAACAAGCAGATCAAAGCTAAGGTTCTCAGGGTAATAGAATACTCGACATGGTTAGCCAACATTTTGCCAGTACCAAAGAAGGATGGGAAGGTCAGAGTCTGTGTCGACTACCGAGATCTCAACCGGGCCAGTCCGAAAGATGACTTCCCTTTGCCAAATATACACATCCTGATTGACAATTGTGCCAAGCATGGGCTGAAGTCATTCGTAGATTGCTTCGCTGGTTATCATCAAATCTGGATGGATGAGGAAGATGCTGAGAAAACGGCTTTCATTATGCCATAGGGAGTATACTGTTACAAGATGATGCCATTCTGCCTGAAAAATGTAGGGGCCACCTATATGAGGGCCATGACTACCATCTTCCATGATATGATACACAAGGAGATAGAGGTATATGTGGATGATGTTATTATCAAATCCTAGAAGACCACTGACCACATGGAAGATCTGAGGAAGTTCTTCAATAGACTGCGAAGATACAACGTGAAACTAAACCACACAAAGTGCACATTTGGGGTTCCTGCTAGGAAATTGCTTGGGTTTATTGTGAGTCGTCGAGGAGTAGAACTGGATCCATTGAAAGTCAAAGCTATTCAGAAACTACCACCGCCAAAGAACAAGCAGGATGTGATGAGTTTCTTGGGAAGGCTTAACTATATTAGCCAATTCATAGCATAGTCTACAGTTATCTGTGAGCCAATCTTTAAGAGGTTGAAGAAGGACGCCGCCACCAAATGGACTGATGACTGCCAAAAGGCCTTCGACAACATCAAGGAGTACATGTCAACACTACCAGTCTTAGTCCCGCCTAAGCCAGGTAGACCTTTATTACTCTACCTCGCAGTGTTGGATGGGGCTTTCAGTTGCGTTCTGGGGCAGCATGATGAAACGGGGATTAAGGAACAAACCATCTATTATCTTAGTAAGAAGTTCACCCCATACGAGGCCCGATATTCTCTATCGGAACACACCTATTGTGCTTTGACTTGGGTAGCGCAGAAGCTGAGACATTACTTCTGCGCCTATACTACATATCTCATATCAAGGATGGATCTTTTGAAGTACATCTTTCAGAAGCCCATGCCCACCGGCAAGCTAGCCAAGTGGCAAATCCTGTTGAGTGAGTTCGACATTGTTTACGTAACTTAAAAAGCAGTCAAGGGACAAGCACTGGCAGACCACCTTGCTGAAAACCCCCTGGATGGAGGATACGAACCCCTGAAAATGTATTTTCCTGATGAAAAGGTATAATTTATAGGAGAAGACATTACAGAATCCTATGACAGTTGGAAAATGTTCTTCGATGGAGCAGCAAACTTCAAAGTAGTTGGCATAGGAGCAGTCCTAATATCAGAAACCGGTTAGCATTATCCGATGTCTGCCAAACTCAGGTTCCTCTGCACCAACAATATGGCCGAGTATGAAGCCTGCATCTTTGGACTCAAAATGGCCATTGACATGAACGTTCAAGAGCTGCTAGTGATTGAAGATTCAGACTTACTTATACATCAGGTACGAGGAGAATGGATGACCAAGAACTCCAAGATACTCCCTTATTTACATCACGTACAGGAATTGAGAAAGATGTTTACGAAGATAGAATTTTAGCATGTTCCCAGAATCCAGAATGAGTTTGCCGATGCATTGGCTACCCTATCATCTATGATACAACATCCACACAAGAATTTCATCGATCCCATTCCGATGAAAATCCATAATCAGCCAGCTTACTATGCCCAAGAAGAAGCAGACAGAAAGCCTTGGTTTCATGATATCAAGGAATATTTGGCAAAAGGAGAGCACCTAAAGTTTGCAAATCCTACTCAGAAACGCACACTTCGGAGATTGTCCAACAACTTCTTTCACAGTGGAGGAATCCTGTATAGGAGGACTCCCGATTTAGGATTATTAAGATGTGTCGACGCAAAGGAAGCATCCAGGCTACTAGAGGAGATTCATACTGGGACCTGCGATCCAAATATGAACGGTTTTGTCTTAGCAAAAAAGATACTACGGGCTGGTTACTTTTAGATGACTATGGAAATAGACTGCATCCAGTATGTCCAGAAATGTCACCGTTGTCAGATACATGCAGACATGATAAAGGTACCTCCAAGCGAGCTTAACACAACAAGCTCACCGTGGTCGTTCGCATCCTGGGGGATGGACGTTATTGGACCAATCGAGCATGCTGCTTCCAACGGACACAGGTTTATCCTGGTAGCCATCAACTATTTCACCAAATGGGTTGAAGCAGCATCTTACAGAGCAGTGACTAAGAAAGTCGTGGCAGACATTGTCCGCGACCGCATTGTTTGTCGATTCGGAATTCTAGAGTCAATCATTACTTATAATGGCTCCAACCGCAACAACGACTTGATGAAAGCTATGTGTGAAACCTTCAAAATCAAACACAAGAATTCCACAGCCTACAGGCCTCAGATGAACGGAGCTGTAGAGGCCTCTAACAAGAATATCAAGAAGATATTAAGGAAAATGATAGAGAAGCATAAACAGTGGCACGATAAGTTATCATTTGCTCTACTGTGGTATCGTACCACAGTCCTCACATCAACAGGGGCAACCCCATATATGCTGGTTTACGGTACAGAGGTTGTCATTCCCACTGAAGTAGAAATTCCTTCCCTAAGGATCATACAAGAAGTTGAGCTCGACGACGCAGAGTGGGTAAAGAGTCATTATAAGCAACTAGCCCTTGTAGATGGAAAGAGAATGAATGCAGTCTGCCATGGTCAACTCTATCAGAACAGAATGTCCAAAGCCTTCAATAAAAGAGTCAAGCCAAGACAGTTCACACCAGGGCAGCTGGTGTTAAAGAAAATTTTTCCTCATCAAGATGAAGCCAAAGGGAAGTTCTCTCCCAACTGGCAGGGTCCATACATGGTTCACAGGGTTTTTACAGGAGGAGCCCTCATACTTGCAGAAATGGACAGAGAAGTCTGGCCAAAGCAGATTAATTCAGATGTAGTCAAGCGTTACTATGTGTAATCTTTATGATTTCCTTATATGATGTAAACTGAACTACGCCTGACCTGATTCCCGTTTAAGAGGGGATATGTAGGCAGCCCTATGGGTTCGGTCACAATTTAATAAAATTTAATTTCCTCCCGCGATTGGAAACTAGGGCAGAATTTTGAGGAGGACCCTCAAAATTCCGAAGTAATTTCAGCCAATCGCCACACGAGCAACAGTTAGAAACGTCAACCCATCACACTGGGGCAGAATTTTGAGGAGGACCCTCAAAATTCCGTAGCAGGAGAGGTTGCAATGTTCTGAAATGCGTCACAGTCATCGGTTCATCTAAAAGTTAAAAGCTATTTTTAATTTATGTCATATTTTTACAAAATCATGCATGATTATTATTGAAACTACTTTGTTTAGCAATGCTACCCCAATGATACAGACGGTATCACCAAATCAAAGCCGAACGAGTCAAGCGAAGCCAGTAGGGATACGAACTAACCTCCCCCGTACAAAACTCATGATTTTTCTTTGGATGTAGGTACTAGGATTGCGAACTCATTAAACATACTATATGCCCATGGGAAAAACTTTCTTCAAAATATGACTCTCAGAATCGTTGCACTTTCTAACATTTGCTATCAGCACACACAAGTAATGCTCCGCAGTCACAATGATCCCAGTAATCACAATGCCATAATCTTCTATCAGCTAAGAAAACTCTACTATCATTTGTTATTTTATTTCTTGCATAAGGCTACCATTCTGCCTTCCGAGACTAAACGCTATCTCCATCTGCATTCTTGCATAAGGCTACCATTCTGCCTTCCGAGGTTAAGCTCTACCTCAATCCGCATCTGCATTGCATAAGGCTACTATTCTGCCTTCCAATTTGTATAAGGCTACCATTCTGCCTTCCGATACTAAACGCTGTCTCAATCTCCATCTGCATTGCATAAGGCTACTATTCTGCCTTCCAACTTGCATAATGCTACTATTCTGCCTTCTGAGACTAAACATTGTCTCCATCTGCATTTGCATTGTATAACGCTACTATTCTGCCTTCCAACTTGCATAAGGCTATCATTCTGCCTTCCGAAGCTAAGCTCTGCCTCCCATTTTCTTCGAAACTCAGCATTATCCCAAATCACTATTTATCTCGCTTCTCTTACGGGCTAAGCTCTGCCCTTCAATTCGCAAGACTAAGCTCTGTCTTGTCTGCATCCTACTACTGCATCCTTCATGGGCTGAAATATCGCCAACTCATCCAAAGGCATCATCGTTCGGAGGCACCATCTTCATAGCCCGAGAACACCATGTCATGGCCTGAGGATCTCTTTCAATCTTTTGCATATCATTATTCAAAGGCGTCATGGTTCGGAGGCACCATCCTCATAGCCCGAGAACATCATTTCATGGACTGTGAATCCCTTATCATATGCTTCATGGCCTAGAACATCATGGTCTAAGGACATCATCCTCATTGTCGGAAAACAACACTCATGGTCCAACGAGAATTTGCATCATGTTAAAATTTATGAACAGTATACGCTTGTATTGTTTCTAATTACAGGTAAACCGACGAGCAACGGCTATCCCAGTAGGAGCGATCCCGCTGCAGTTCCCTCAGCCAGTCTCCTAAGCATTCCAATAAATTGCCCATTCACTCCCAAGCCCTAGATATTGTGTCCGTTCTTGAAATAACTTCATCGGCATACTCTGCAGGTGAATCCTGAACTACATACGACCTGATTCCTGTAAAACCAGGGATATGTAAGCAACTCAGAAGCCAGGGTGCAGCCTAAATCTTCTCAAACCGTTTTGCTCGGTCAAAATTGGCCATCATATCTTTACCCGACAACTCTTTCATCCTTCCCGGATAAAGAGGGGCAGTTGTTGATACCCAATTTTTCCCTATATATTTTCAATATGCAGTATACTTTCAAAATAGCATATTTATATGCATATATAAGCATGTCCAAGGGTTTTATCATTTTTTCCATAATTTTAAAGGTTTAAATTGATTTATTTTCTCCTTTTTTATCATAAAATCCCCAATAATTATTTCCAAAATTATTATTTTGATAATTCATCTATTGGATTTCTATATTTAAACCAAAATATGGCTAAGGTAATTTTTTACATATTTTTTTATAATTACATTTAGTATTTTTAAAGCTAAATTGCATAATCGCAATATTAGCCCTTTTAAGATTTAATTATGTTTTATACGCATAAAATTAGATCCTGTATTTTTAAATTGTTAAGTATGTATTATAAATCATTTTAGCACTTTAAATTATTTTTCAAAAACTATTTACTATTTTTATAAATCAAATAGGGAAAAAGTGGCTATTTAAAATATAGCCAAATTGACTTTCAATTGTAGCCCAAGTCAAGACCCCAATTCCCAGCCCAATTTCAATTAAAACCCGACCTACACTCTTTTTATCCATGCCCAAACTCGAAACCCCACCTACCCTCTCTAATCTTGACCGTTGACCTCCCAGATCAACGGTCCACGTTGTTTTTTACCTTTTTTAAGCCAACGACCCCCAAAATCCTACCCTTATTTTTCATTTGAGCCGCTTTGAATCTCTTTCCTCCCCAATTCTCTTTGATACCTAAACCAAACCCTAGCCGCCACCACCTAAACCAGCCCTAATCCTTTCGATCATCACTCAATCCATGGATTCCCATGGCTGTTTGAGACGTATACTTGTCTCATACATATCCTGGTTACTCGTTTTTGTGATTTCATGGAAGGATCTCGAAGAGATCTATTCTAGATCCGTCCAACTTTTATCCATGGTCTTTCATGCCATTTCCCGGCCATTCATGGTGGTTCGAGTAGGATCCATGACTTTTCCGGCTAAAACCGGCAACCTTCTAAGGTTTTCTCATCTTCTCTGGGTTCTCTCAAACCCTAACTCTTGAGATTTTTTCATCTTTTCTTTAGATTTGTCTAAGATCTAGGTGTATCCATGAGTTTTTAACCAATTTTTCCCCGTCTCTGCTATTTTCTAAAAAACCTAGCTATAAATCCTCCGATCTTTTTAGATCTGTGATGGATCTATGGTTTTTTTAAAGGTTTTCACCTGTGTTCCTCAAAATATTTCTACGATTTCAAACGAATTCTTCATTTTCCAGACTAGGGTTTCCAAAACCCTTTTTGCAAAAATGATGTCTTTCTGATTTTAGCAATTACTTTGATTTTTAGCATGTTTAAACATCACCTGAGTCTTTCCTTTTTGCTCGATTCATTTTTGTCAAGAAACCCTAACACTCCTGGGTTCAATTCAAAGTTTGAGTCTGTTTGCAATGTGTTTGCATGACTATCATGAACATTCTAGGTTTCATGTGTGTTCTATATGCTCTTGTGCTTCCTGTTCTAATTTGTTCTTAAGGTTTCTTTGATTTTGTCCAAACACATGTTATTTATCGTTTAATAGGTCCGACTATTTGTTTTATTGATTGTTCACATAATTTATGCTGATTTTGTGTAATTTCCTTAAACCTACATCTATGATTTTGTGTATTTTCCTTGTAATTCTGTACTGATTTTTCGAAATTGCTTCCTTATTTTTTTGTGATACTTTCCTTAGTTAGTGCTGATTCCCTGTGATTTTTCATGTCATCCGTGATTCTTTGAACTAACTTTCAAAATTAAAATTGTGCTCTACCTTATTTATGTGCACAATATGCTGTTAGTATACTTTCCTTACTTGAAAATATTTTGTACTTAGTCCTTATTACATGCTACATGCTTTTACTACTCCTATTATGATAAAATCAGTTCTTTTCCTACTTGATACAACTTGTACCCGTTTGAACTATGACTCCCTAATTGAAGGGAGTCTGGGTCTTTAATTGATTCTGATTCATATTATTTCTATAATTATGCTAAGTCAGTACTTATTACTTTATTTTCCTACTTGTTCTCAAACTATAAATACTTTACCCTCTCTTTAGCATAAGGCACGAACAATTAGTTCAGAACACACACATACACACTCAAACTCTCTTTTCTTTCTCTACTACTTGTGCTACTGCTTGTCTAGCCGGTTGAAAGCCAAAGCTAGACTATGGAACTCTACTTGCTTTACTTTGCTTCTTTAACTGGTATGTTCCTAGTTCAATTCTGAAACTCAACTCTATCTGCTCCATTGTTTGTCAATCCCTGTCTTTTTCTGCACTGACCTAATGGCTCATGTTGTTTAATTGCACTTCTTATTCACTGCTTTACTCAGCATGCTTAAGTTCTGCCCTCTCTTGTTCAAATGTAATCAACATGTCTAGTTGAGTTCCCGTTTATGTCTCTCAACAAGTATGTCCCCGAGTGTACTTGATTAACACTAAGTTATGACTAATTATGTGTAATAGACCCCTAAATGACTACTCCCAATCCTGTCCCTATGTCTTATTACAATTCTAAGCATGATTACCTTGTTAACTCTCTGAAGTAATTATTTGTGTTCTAAAGGCCAATCAGTCCCTACTTGTTCTTTGCACTTGCTGGTCTATATGCATCTCTTCTCAGCCATGTTTATGTGTTTCTGATTTAGGCCCTCTGTGTACCCAACCCCTACTTCCCTGTTTGTGACTTCTGAAACTGTACTATTCTTTGAACTTGTTTTGTGTGTGTGCTGACTTGTTCTAAGTTATTGTTGCTCTTATTCCCTTCTCCTTTTCAAAACTGTTTTGCTGTTTTGCAAACTTATTTCAAACATACTGTTTCAAAACTGTTTTCCAATTCAACCTTCTTTAAATCTTTGTCAAGCACTCCTACTCTACTCCTAGACTACTAGGTTCTGCCCCTTTTGTGTGAGCCTTGCCTTGGGACCCTTGAGATCCCTCTGAACTTGGGCACATAAAAGGTGGCCTTTCCACACTGCACTTACTCTGTCTTGGTTATGAAATCTAGGTGTGAGCACTGCCCGGGATCCCTTGAGGTCCTTAGGGAACTCTGACACACTCGGATATGGGAAAGACTATGGAACCATCTTGGCATTTGGGGTGATTGATTACATAACTCAAGGAGGAGGTCCTAATCAGGCTTCCTATAGTGTAACTTCTTGTTTTTCACTTCTGCTTGTGCAATTCATTCATATGGTCTGTAATAATTTGCAAACAAGTATAGGGGTGGCTAGTGAAAAGGGATGGGGTAAATATGCATGCTATAGTTGTTAATGGGGTAGAAAACATGTTGTTAGGTTTATATTCCTAATTGCGCAATAGAAATCATGCTTAGGTTTCATACATGCATTAGAAATCATGCTCTTAGGTCCTATGTTTCCTGCTTCAGCATCTCATCCGTTACTAATCCATATTTTATATCTATCACTTAGAAATTCTACTCCTAAGAGGATAACAACATTGGCATAAAAGCTGATACTATTGTACTTTCAGAAGTCTTACTTCAATAAGTCTGCAATTCTTGAGTGCATTTAGAAATCATGCCTTAGGGATTCTGTTTTTTAACAATCCTGCCATTTGCATGTGTATATTAAATATCATGTTCTAGGATCCTATTTGCATTAAGACACCTAGTTAATTACTGATTCATGAACAGGTAATAAAATATTAATTTCACGTTGTGATGTTTTTCTGAATAAAACTGGTAATAATCTCTGCATTCGTATCAATTAGAACAACATGCTCTTAAGGTAAAATAATTTCCAAACTATTTTAATAATTCTGAATAACTGCTGTATACTATTTTACACCTAGGCAAGCCCTAGATATTAACTTAAATAAAATCAGAACTGCCTTTGTTTAACTATCAGCATGTTAAAATCAGTAGGCAAGTCTGATTCATACTTCTTTTCTGAGTCATGTAATAAATCTAATTCTGTTGAAATTACTTAGATACCATGCTTTAGAATTCTGAATTTAGACCTTATTTGTGTAAGAGTCATGCGGTCTATGTGCATTACCTGTGGAGGTATACTTGAGCCTTTTGTTTGTCTTCCATGCTCCCCTTAATTGAAGTCCTACTTGTTATTGTATGTCGCCTTAGTATTTTGCCTTTAAACCTGAGGGTCTGCCTAGAACCTCCTTCTTATAGGATAGGAGTCCCAAATTCCTCCGGGACTAATAGGAAAGGACGGATAACAACATGCAATAGGGCTCGAGACTAACCCTCGCTTTAATTACCTTCACGGGGCGGAAAAGAGTACATATGGATATGATGACCGATGCGCTAATACCACGTGTAGCCCCTCTTTGAGGAGTGTCATACTGGGCATTGCATTGATGTGATCCATATTATAAACAAACCTAGGAAACCCCTCTTTACATTAATAAGCCTGCTTAGATTGTAATTCTTTTCAAAATTTCGCTTTTCACTAATTGTTTTCAAACACCTGTGTATTTAAATTTAAATCCCCTACTATTCGAGCCATACTTGTACAAATTCACAAAAAACTGTCTGGCCGGGAACCACACTAGTGGATCCTGAGGGGTGCCTAACACCTTCCCCTTAGGATAATTTCAAGCCCTTACCCTATCTTTGGTTACCAAACGTAGTTATAAATAAACCTTATAGGTGCCCTAACACACCTTAAAATCATTAGGTGGCGACTCTTCAAAACCGCAAACCCCCTTTCCCAAAAGGAGTGAGTTGTCCCATACCAAAATGTCATAAACCCGATTTCCTCGAAAGGAAAAAGGGGGCGCGACAGCGCGCACACATAGATACACACATTCAAACATTCAATCAAGAACTTATCAGAGAATATTTATCCAAAGAAAAGTCAATTACCTTTTTTACGATTTAAGAAAATGATGTTTAACCTTTTTTAAATTCATTTACTAATTCGATATGATTTAAGCAATTTAAATTGTCAATAAGGTTACAAGTATTTCAGGTATAGCATGCTTTTGGGCCCTAGACTGCTCGGACTTAAACATAATAGTAGCTACGCACGGACTCTCGTCACCTCATGCGTACGTAGCCATAACAAATAATAGCACGTAACCAATTATTTTACCTATGGGGCCAATTCCCTCTTACAAGGTTAGAAAGGAGACTTACCTCGTTCGAAGTTCCAACCGGCATTCCACGCCGTTCCGAAGGCTCAAGTCAATGCACAACGCTCCAAAACTAGCCAATAATTATGCAAACCTATTAATTTATGCTAAATTACTCATAATAATCCAATTCATAAGAATTCCTAACCCCGATCGAACAATTGACAAAATCGTCCTCGGGCTACGTGCCCGGATTCCAAAAATTTTCGAAGATAAAGTTTGCCCACAACCTCACGAACTCAAATATATAATGTACTCTCAATTTCATGTTCAAAATCGTGGTCATAATCCAATAATACCAAATTTCTAGGTTTTCCTCAAAATCCCGAATTTCTACTAATTTTCATGCTTTAATCCGTATCTAAATCATGTATTTAACTTATAATGAGTGGGAACAACTTACCTTGAGATACTTGAAGAATATCTCCCCTTGAAGCTCTCCAAAATCGCTCAAACCAAATGAAAAATGGGAGAAAGATGGCCAATTCCCGTTTATAAAAACCCTCACTGCCCCAGCGACTTTCCGCACCTGCGGCTCCACGGCTGCATCTGCGCTTCCACTTCAGCGGCTTCCTCTTCCGCACCTGCAGCTCTTCCCGCTTATGCGGCAACTGGTATCGCCCTTGCGCCATCGCAGGTGCGTAAATATTTCCGCTTTTGCGATTTCTCAGCAGATTGGCACCTTCCACTTCTGCGATCCATCTCCCGAACCTGGGGGCTCGTACTTGCGGCCCTCCTCACGTAGGTGCGGTTACACTAGGTGCCCAACTTCTTCAGCTCTTCCTCAACTCCAAATTTCAATCTGTTAACCATACGGAATCCACCCTAGACCCCCGGACCCCTTCCAATCACACCAACCAGTCCCATAACACAATGCGGACCTGCTCGAGGCCTCAAATAACATCAAGTAACGCTTAAACCATGAATAGCCCTCCAATCCAAGCTTAATGAACTTTAGAATTTCCAACTTCAACATTCGATGTCGAAACCCATCAATTCTCGTCCGATTGATCTTAAATTTCGCACACAAGTCATATTTGACATTACAGACCTACTCCAACTTCCAAAATCAGAATCCGACCCCGATATCAAAAAGTCCACCTCCGGTCAAATTTCTCAAAAACCCTCAAATTCCTAACTTTAGCCAAATGACTCCAAAATGACCTACGGACCTCTGAATTTACTTCTGATCGCACTCCCGACACCAAAATCACCATACGGAGCCATTCCTAGACTCGCAATCCCAAACGGACATTGATAACACTGAAATGCACTTCAACCCAAACTTATGAAATTCTTCCAATCCTAACTTCCACAATAGGTGCTGAAACACTCCTGGGTCTTCCAAAACCCGATCCGGACATACTCCCAAGTCCGAAATTATCATACGAACATGTTGGAACCTTCAAATCCCGATTCTGAGGTCGTTTACTCAAAAATCTAATCTTAGTCAATCCTTCCAACTTAAAGCTTCTGAAATGAGAATTCCCTTTCCAAATCAACTCCGAACTTCCCGGAATTCAATTCCGACTATGGATACAAGTCATAATACCTGAAGTGAAACTGCTCATGGCCTCAAACTGTCGAACGACGCACTAGAGCTCAAAACGACCGGTTGGACCGTTACAGTTACATTGTATTCAAATGTATTTATATTAACAGTATTTTAGTTATTCCTAATACATGTTATTACTACTGTATTCAGTATATTTTATTGGTTGTATTCACTGTATTTCTATTTATATTCAGTGTATTTTATTGTATTTTATTGTATTTTAAAATTAAATATATTCACTGTTTATATTATGTTCTATTTTAATGTTTGTATTCAGTGTATTTCAATGTTTGTATCTTGAGGTGTATTCAGTTGTATTGTACAATATGCATGAATATAGGTTTACTCATGTATTAAAAAATACAAATCTTTAAAATACATAAATACAAGCAAAAAAATATATTTATATAAAAATACAATGTGTTTGAGTGAATTTGTACAAAAAATGATGTATTTGTATCATTGTATGTGACTAAATAGCAAAAACGAGAAGAAAGTTCGTCGGAGATGGCGTTTTCCGGCCAAGAAGAAAAGAAAGTTCGTCGGGTCCGTACAACAAATTTATGATAAGAGTTCATCATATTGCTCCTTTCAGTTCGAAAAATTCACTCTTTTTTGTTTCCTGCCTGCCTTCTACTCTATTCTAATGTCTCGTCGACCATCAATACTATGGCGTGTATCTTGAGTTGCTCGAAGAGAGAGAGATTCTTCTTTCTCGTCGGCCATCAATACTAGGGCTTGAGTTGCTCGAAGAGAGAGAAAGAATAAGAATTAGGAGAGAGAATCGAAGAGAGAGATTCTTCAAAAGAATAAGAAATAGGAGAGAGAATCGAAGAGAGAGATTCTTCTTTCTCTTCGGCCATCGGTACTAGGGCTTGAGTTGCTCGAAGAGAGAGAAAAGGAAGAGAGAGAGGAAGAAGAAAAAATGTGAGAGAGAATCTTGTGTTAATTGAAAGAAAGAGAGAGGAAAAACATAAATAGCGTATTTCATGCCTCAATAGTAGTATATATTATAAATACCTATTTTGCTATAAAATATAAAAGGTAACTATAAAAAATAATATTTTAAATAATTTTGGTTTATAATAAATAGAGTGTATACTTTTGCTATAGTAGGTAAAATTTCCTATATATTTTTGTTAGTTTAATATATGTTACCTGGGCGTTCATGCGTCGCTTGGTGGTTGCACTACAGCCCATGCCTGGCGCACCCAGGAAAAATGCCCCTCTAAAAGAGTATCATAGAATTAAAATGTTCTCCTATTATTAACAAGTTGTCATATATTTCTTTTGAACAACTAATTTATATCACTTTAACAACATGAAAACTTAATGATATGTATTAGCTTTATCATCAATAGACTCAAATATGCATTAGAATTGCAGACATTCGAATTTACTGAGGAGGGTCAAAAATGCTTGTCACATGTTAAATGTTGAAAACATTTGTGCTGAAAAGCATTTAACTAATAAATAAGAAATAATACATGTCACGAATTTTCTATCAGAAGTTTGTAATTATCACTAAGAATTGTGTGAGATGGATATAGTCTTTTCATCATTAACATATGAAGGTTACGGTTTCGAATAAAGGGAATAAAAGGTTTTTGGTAAGAAACCTTTTTCTTTTAATAGATCTTACACAATATGAATAAGCGATACTAGACACCGAATGAAAAATAAAAAGAAATTATAATTTGTGACCGATAACAATTTCATACTAAAATTACAATAATCTAGCTTCATACTTCTAAAGTTGGCTGCAGTACTCACGAAACAATCATTGATTCTTGCAGGTTGTTAATACTCCAGCTGAGGGCGCCGAGGATCATCCATAATTTTAGGGAAGGAAACATAGTAGCCCACAAGCTAGCGAAGGAAGCACTGAAGAAAGGGACTGAGTTCCAACTCCTGAATAGCCCACCCTCTTATGTAATAAATAATCTAGCTTCGGATAGGGCTTCTTGTGTTTATTTTGTAAAAATTATGGCTGTTACTGTTTGTGCTCAACTAGCCGAGTGGGGTAATTTGAACGTCCTTGAGACGTGCTACTTTGAAGGTGATGTAATAGACAATAACCAGTAGTATTAATATATTATCTTCCTATTAATCAAAAAAAAAAAAAAAAACTTGGGATATGGATGTATTCATTTCTGGACATATAACCTCCCCAATATTTATAATGTAGACATAACCTTCTCAAACTAATGACTTTAATGCATATTACTCCTTAAAACCAAATCCTGGGAAACGTTTATCGTATAGTTGATTTGAAAAATAGAACTAATAACATCAAAATGTGGTGAATGGATAGAATCCTTCCATCTTTAACCAAAAGTATCGCTTCAAGCCTTGAAAATAAAAATAAAAAATACTAGTGAAGCACGTCTCCCTTTTATGCGGCGCAAATTCAAATTAATTGCGGCCTCGATATAAATATTGTAACTGAGTGAAAAACCAAAAAGAAAAAAAAATTTAAAGCTAATTGTTATCCTTTTGGTTGGCAGACAATCACTTTATGCCTCCTAGTTGTCTTTTGCTTATTCATGGTCTTCAAAAGAGTTACAGATTTAATGTCATATGTTTTAATTATTATTACAATGTTTTGTTAGATTTGACCAATGTAAAAAGAATAATAATTTGAGCATTCAATTCTTATTTTTCAGGCAACAAATGCAGTAATTCAAGATATTTATGAACTACACCTATAATAATTTTGAATCATACATGCACTTAGACGTTTTCTATTAAGTAGTGTATAGGTCTAAATTTGGTAACCACAACAACGAATTAGAAAGACAAAAGACGGGGTCGACCATAACATAATGACTGGAGGTCGTCCTCATAAAGGCAGATGCTAGAAGCGAGCAGCCAAGATAGGACAGTAACAGTAACTTAAATTCAGAAGGAAGCCTAAAGAATATTCCTTTGGATATTCTTTATGTTGTACTTTTTAGAGTTTTTTGGGGAATGTCCCTTATAAATAGGAAAAGATAGGGAAGAAAGGGGGATTTGCCTTT
This sequence comes from Nicotiana tabacum, assembly GCF_000715075.1. Classification (NCBI taxonomy): domain Eukaryota; kingdom Viridiplantae; phylum Streptophyta; class Magnoliopsida; order Solanales; family Solanaceae; genus Nicotiana; species Nicotiana tabacum. The sequence goes on from NC_134087.1 coordinate 198,057,214, forward strand.
TTGAGAATGAAGAAATATTGTAAAGTTGAGAAAAGAATATACGAAAGAGTTGTCTTATTCATTTTATTCAAGCACATGTTGTTCAACCTTTATTCATAAATCTCAAGGTCCCACACACATATTGACTGCTTACTTTTCCACGTCGTTAGAGAAAGGAAGTACCCAGTCACACAATCATTGGGTGACAATTCCTTTACACTATAACCCTCGTCATTTCTTGCATTTATTACATATATATGGTTTCACATATTTTGTCAATCATAACATATTAAGCTCACTATTTAACGCTCCTAAACTCTACTTGTTATACAAGAATTTTGTTTTATTTGGTCTAGGATTTATTAAGTTCAACTGAGATTCACCTCATTAACTTATTATTAATTGGTTTAGCATTTATTTGCTCAAACAATTTGGCGTCGTCTGTGGGGAGGTTTTAGTTGAAATTATAGTTCTTTCTAGATCATAAAAAAAATCCATCTATTCCACGTTTGCACAAACTAACGATGGAAGGAAAAGGAGATGCGAGACTGAAAGCGATAGCAAACGTCACTACCAACATTTTGAACACCATCAATGAAGATAGCACGGGAGACGACGAGAATGTGACACCAAACGCTACGCCCAGGCGAAGTATTTCACCTCCCCCCACAAAAGCGTGACGGTTTCACGCGAAAGTGGAGCCTCCGCATCCACAGCTGAAGAAGCACCACCAGTAGTGAAGAAACTACTAGAAGAGTGGTTGACAAGCACTCTAAACAATATACTCGACAGAACTGCTCGAATGGAGAACGGAAACACCGTGCAAGTAGATATCGTAACAACTACTGGCGAGCAGCCCCTTCCCCAAACAGGTAACACTTACTCCACTGTGGATGCAGGTAACGATGCACTCGTAGCTGTCCTAAAAAAATGGAAGAAATAGAAAATAAAAACAAAGCGCTCCGCGACCAGATGAAAGAACACCAAGAAAGGGTTGACAAGATACCAGGCGCCCCAAAGTTACTACCAAAACGAGACGTTGGTCGATTCATCGAACAACTGTATAGCGAAGAAGCGACTCCACACGCTATTCCCAAAACCTTCAAAATGCCACCGTACCTGAAGATATACGACGGTACTACAGACCCAGAAGATTATATCATACACTATGCTACAACTGTGAAGGGAAATGATCTTTCGAAGGAGAAAGTACCATCGGTATACTGAAAAAGTTCGGCAAAACCCTAACAGGGGGAGCCCTAACCTGGTATTCACAACTGCCAGGCGCAGTCAATAGCAACGTTCGAGGAAATGGCTGACAATTTTGTCACCGCCCATGCAGGGGCTAAGAAGGAGGAAGCTAGGGTGAATGACATATTCGCCATTAAGCAATCGCCTGGTGAAGGACTCAGGGACTTCCTCGCACGGTTTAACAGGGTGAGAATGAGCCTACCAAATGTATTAGAAGGGATGGCGGTAGCAGCCTTCCAGAACGGATTGAGCAGGAACGGGTCGAGAGCAACAGAAAACTATTAAGTAGGCTCATGAAATACCCTCCCACCACTTGGAAAGAAATCCACAATGCCTACTGCACCGAGGTAAGATCCGAAGAGGACGACCTTAATGGTCCGATCCAACGGTTGACGTCATTTCAAGCAGAATTAAGAAAATATCATTGTAGCGATGGTCAAAGGGATCATCCCGGCCCCCGTCTCAGCCAAGAAAGACATCAGCCCTATTTCAGAACAGCCGTCCCACCACCTCCTCGACATACATAAGGGCCTCCCAGGCCGCACCTAGGGACTCAACGAAATTAAAGAGGTATGCCTCCACTCTTATCCGCTCACAACTTTTGTGTTTCCCCTTCAGAAATAGTGTACGCACTAGAGAAGCTCGGATGAAGGTGAAATGGCCACAAAAGATGAAGTCCGACCCAAATACTCGAAAGTTAAACGTCCTCTGTGAATTTCACTAGGATCGGGTCCCAAAATCGAGGATTGCATAAGTCTGCGACAAGAGGTAGTGAGAATGTTAAACCAAGGACACTTGAGGGAACTGATGAGCGATCATGGATGAGCCAACTTTGCCCGCGGTTGCAAACCACACCAGGGACCTCCAAAGCCACCCTCTCCCGCTCGCACCATCCAAATGATCATCGGTGGAAGCTATGAAGCAACGATCAACCATGTGAAGTTCACCACTATGCATAAACTGAAATGGTCGATCACCCACGAACGGTACGACGACTTCGGAGACACTATCATCTTCGATAAGCACGATACTGACGGTTTGACTTTCCTTTATTTCAATGATCTTGTTATTACTTTACATATTTTAGACATTGATGTAAGAAGAATAATGGTAGACAACGGAAGCGGCGCGTATATTATCCACCCTCGAGTCCTCACACAAATGAAACTCGAGGACAAGATAATACTGCATTACATAACACTAACAGGTTGTAACAATGCAGTTGAGCAAACCTATGGGGAGATAACGCTACCCGTTCTGGCCAGGGGCGTCACCCTGGAAACACCTTTCCATGTCATGAACCAAGACACGGCTTACAATGCCATCATAGGGCGACCATGGATACACGCCATGAGGGCCATCCCATCGAGCCTCAATCAAGTAATCAAGTTCCCTACTCCATGGGGAATATTCAGTATCCGGGGTAAATAACGCACCGCCCAAGAATACTATCGTATTGCCCAGGATTGCACATACACCCAACAGATGAAGGGAACGGATGCAGAGGCATAAAAATTACCGCAGTCGGGGACCGGGCTCGACGTACAAACAAACGTCATCAGGGACCCCGACATCGTAGAACCAACTAAATCAACGGTAAAAGATCTCGATCCCATCCAATTGAACAATAGCGACAACAACAAAAAGGCTTACATCGGGCATAAACTCTCAGAACTAGGTAAATTTCTCAAGTTTTTAATTGACAACGTCGATCTGTTTGCTTTCTCCCATGCAGATATGCCGGGTATCCCAAAAGATGTGGCTATGCATAAGTTGAACGTCGACCTACTCTATCCGCCAGTACGACAACTAAGAAGGAAATTCAACGCTGCAATCAACGAGTCCGTAAGTGACGAAGTGGATAAGCTCCTCGCCAATGGTTCCATCCGAGAATCAAAATACCCCAATGGCTCGCCAACGTGGTCACGGTAAAAAAAAATGGGAAATGGCGGATGTGAGTAGATTTCACAGGCCTAAACCAGGCGTGCCCAAAAGACTCCTTCCCATTGCCGCACATCGACTAGCTCATTGACGCAGTAGTAGGACACGAATTGCTAAGCTTCTTGGCTGCCTACTCGGGTTACAACCAACTCCTTATGGAGGAAGAGGACCAAGAGAAAACTACTTTTATCACTCATCAGGGAACGTACTACTATAGAGTCATGCCATTCGGGTTGAAGTATGCGGGGGAAACGTACCAAAGGTTGCTCACCAAGAAGTTCAAAGGTCAACTCGGTAAAATAATGGAAGTTTACATCGACGATATGTTGGTTAAATCAAAAAGAAAAGAAGACCACATCGATCAGTTGAAAGAAGCCTTCGGTATACTGAGGTGGTACGACATGAAACTAAACCCCCGAAAATGCACCTTCGGCGTAACCTCGGGCAAATTTCTCAGTTTCTTGGCATCACAAAGAGGCATCGAGGTTGATCCAAATCAAATCAAAGCCATTGAAGGGATACCTAAGGTGTTGACTAGCAAGAAACAGGTGCAAAAACTGTCAGGCCATATAGCCGCTCTGTCAAGATTCATCTCGCGGTCATCCGACAGATGCCACAAATTCTTCAACATGCTGCAAAAAGACAACGGGCTCCAGTGGAACTCAGAATGCATCGATGCCTTAAAAGAACTAAAAGCGTACCTATCCTTACCCCCACTACTTGCCAAAGAAGAGCCCGGCAAGCGCCTCCTAGTATATTTGGCCGTCTCAAAAATCGCGGTAAGTGCATTGCTGGTCCGTGAGAATAAAGGTATGCAATCCTCAATTTATTATATTAGCAAAACCCTGGTCGACGCCGAAACGAGGTACCCCCACCTCGAAAAATTGTCCTTAGCATTGGTTATAGCTTTATGAAAGCTTAGACCCTATTTTCAGTGCTACCCTATATTGGTAGTGACGACCTTCCCCCTACGGAGAATCCTACATAAACCCGAATTATCGGAAAGATCGGTCAAGTGGGCCATAGAACAGAGAGAGCATGATATAACTTATCAGCCGCGAATGGCGACAAAATCGCAGGTACTCGTTGACTTCCGATTTTAGTGCCAAAATAATGCCCAAGGTCGAGCAGGAAGCTTCTAATACTTCCTTTGGGAAACCCGACCTTTGGGTCCTTTACACTGATGGCGCATCCAACGCATCGAGGTCTATATTGGGACTCGTACTCGAGGTCCCAACAGGGGAAATTACTCGCCAATCCATAGATTTCCCCTAAATGATTAACAGTGAGGCCGAGTATGAGGCCATAATTGCAGGGTTAAAGCTAACTCTCAAATATGGAGCACGACGAGTCATCCTTAGATGCGACTCACAACTCGTCATCAACCAAGTTACAGGGACTTTCCAAATCAAAGAGCAAAGGCTATAAAAGTACCAGGCAGAAATTCACAAACTACTACCAGAATTCGATGAATGCCGACTCGACCAGATACCCTAAGCTCAAAACATCGAGGAGGATGGCCTCGCCAAACTAGCATTCGCCACCAAAAATATCATTAAAGAAAATGTGGTCACCTTCCTCCACTCATCAATAGACCAACTCGAGGTACATTCCATAAATTTGACTTGGGACTAGCAAAACCACATCATGACATATTTGCAGGAGGGAACACTCCCACAAGACAAAAAGGAAGCCAAAAAGCTTTGAATGTAGGCAGCCAGGTACAACCTCATAAATCACGACCTGTATAAGAGAACGTTCGGGGGGCCCTTAGCAAAATGCCTAGGGTCGATTCAAACAAGACGTGTCCTCGAGGAAGTACATGAAGGCCACTGCAGTGCCCATACCGGCAACTGATCCCTCGTTAGATGCCTTATTCGAGTGGGTTATTATTGTCCTACAATGAAGAAGGAAGCCACAAATTATGTCAAGAGGTGCGAGCAGTGCAAAAAGTACGCGCCTATGATACATCAAGCGAGCGAACTCCTCCACTCTGTCACTTAGCCATGGCCGTTCATCAAATAGGGAATGGACATCGTCGGATCCCTCCAACGGGGCAAGGTAAGACACGTTTCCTTTTAGTTTTAATTAACTACTTTTCTAAATGGGTGGATGTAGGTGCGTTCACCCAAATACACGAACAAGAAGTCATCACATTCATATGAAAAAACATCATATGGCTCTTCGGCATCCCCAAAGAAATCAGTTGCGATAATGGGCCCTAGTTCACCGGGAAAAAGACGACCAAGTTCTTCGAAAAATGGCGCATCAAGCGAATACTCTCCATTCCATATCATCCCATTGGCAACGGTCAAGCCGAAACCTCCAATAAAACAATATTGAATATCTTAAAGAAAAAGCTTGAGGATGCTAAAGGGCTATGGACGGAGTTGCTACTAGAGGAATTATGGGCCTACAACACCACGCCAAAAACGAGCACAGGCGAAATGCCATATTCATTAGTCTATGGGACTAATGCCATGATACCTGTCGAGGTCGGAGAGCCTAGCCTGAGATACTCCAATGAAAGCGGACCAAACAACGATGAGACTAGAAAACAAGACCCCGACGAGGCAGAATAATGAAGAGACATGGCTTATGTAAGAATGGTAGCCTAAAAATAACAAGCAGAAAGGTACTACAACAACGAAAGCCAAAATACGACCACTCAAAGTCGGAGACTATTGATCGAGGCCAACCCTGTACTATTACAAAGTAGCAAGAGAGGTCGAAACAACTTTTACCCGAGAAGGTCGAGATTGATTTCCACGGGGAGCTAGAGATTGGAGTTGAGTTTCTATCTAAATTGGAGTTGCGTTATTGTTCCTAATTGCACTTCTAAACATTGTTGGTTTTGATTTTACTTCTAATTTTATACTACTAAGATGCTAAATTAGGCTAAGTAAAGCTAGGATTAAACTATTGGAAGTTGTTCAAATAGATAAAAGGCACTAGGGTAGTAACTTGCTCCTAGGTGGCTAATTGACGGATTCTTGAGTCTAAGGCTAGATTTTCATATTTGGGGAGTATGATATAACCATTACACGATTCTACTTACTCTATACCTCTCGGTAGTTCAAGTGATTTTGCCCGAATTGACTTTCTCAAGACCAATTGGGTATGCTAATTTGTGCAAGCACTTGAGGTTCAAGTCAGGTATTATTATCTCTAGGTTTAACCCTTTAATTGGGGATACCAATCTCTTGAATACGCCCAAATTCCTTGTTATACCAATTTCATAGACTTAGAATCTCTTTCTCAAGAAGAGCCAAAGTCAACTAGGCATAAACTAGTGTTTGCAACCACTAATTCAACATTAAAACCCTAAATTGGTTCAAGTATCAAACACCCATAAACAATCAAGCATTAAAACACAAGACCCATTAAGTACTCACACTAGGGTTGAGCCACAACCCTAGCTAATGGGTTTAGCTACTCATGATTATAGAAGAAAACAAAAAAATAGATGAAGAAAAGCCCATAATAATTAATTACTAGATAAAACTTGAAGATTCAATGATGAAACTAAGCTAAAATTACTCAAAATGGTAAATAAGAACTGTTCACGAGGGCAACTTCTGTCCAAAATACAACTGATGACCTAAAATGAGAAAAGAAACTATTTATACTAGGCTGAAAATTCTGGATAAAAATACCCCTGCGAGGCTAGTGCGGACCGCACAAAATCGAGTGCGACCGCACTAAGGCTCTTGGATGACTAATCTGCTCTTTGAAGTTGGCCATTGCGGACCGCACAAAATGGACCGCGGCAGCAGTGTCTTCCATTGCGGTCCGCACAAAATGGACTACTGACCGCATTGGCCATCATCCTCTATCTTGGCAACTCTTTGATTTTGAGCTCTGCGGACCGCACAAAGTCGAGTGCGACCGCAATGAAATTGATGCTGCCCACACAAAATACTTTGCGGCCGCATTTCTTGGTTTTCTGAAATGCCTGCTCTCTGAACTTCATCTTTACGGATCGCACAGAATGGTATGCGGCCGACTGAGCTTGGCCTTGGTCTTGGTACTTGTGCATGTTTCACTCCTTTTTGAGCTGGTTTTTAACAAATTATCACCTTGTTGATCAAACCCTGCAATCAAGTACAACATGTGAGCCTTTGGGACTATTTTGTATACATTTCTAATCAAAACTTAAGCAAGAAGGAGTGTAAAATGCATCATAATCCCTAGTTATCAACTATGTTCTCAAGGCCAAAATACAAGCGACCAAAGACCTGAAAGAAGGCAAACTAGGAACCAATTGGGACGGGCCGTACAAAATCATAGCGGCAGCAAGCAAAGGAGCATTCCAACTAGAAACAATGGAAGGAAAACTACTACAAAACAACTTGAATGTCACCCACCTCAAATACTTCAACTTCTAAAAAAGGACGCCCATCAAGTCGTACTCTTTTTCCTTCACCCGAGTTTATTCCAATTGGGTTTTCTCGGGGAGGTTTTTAACGAGGCGACGAGGGGGACGTCTCGAAGTTCAAGGTATAATTCATCGCCCTGCCTACTTATAACCTCTCCAGGACGAACGATGAAGGGACTAGATATATGGAAACTTCTCCAATATATGTATGAAACAGACATGTATAGTACTCTAGTGAATGGAATAAAGCAGCATTTTGTACTCCTCCAAGATATTCTCCAACGAAGTGAAATAAAGCAACATTTTACTCTCTATCAGTTTTTTGGCATCTAACATTCGACCTCGCTTGAATTACAATGGGTTAACATTTCGACCTTAACTCGAAATAACACCCCTACGGATAAAGGCCATCGCAAAAAGAAAATATTCGACCTCGCTCGAATTACAATGGGTTAATATTTCGACCTTAACTCAAAATAACACCCCTACAGCCAAAGGCCATCGCCAAAAGAAAACATTTGACCTCACTCGAATTACAACGGGTTAACATTTCGACCTTAACTCGATATAACACCCCTACGGCCAAAGGCCATCGCCAAAAGAAAACATTCAACCTCGCTCGAATTACAACAGGTTAACATTTTGACCTTAACTCGAAATAATACCCCTACGGCCAAAGGCCATCGCCAAAAGAAAACATTCAACCTCGCTCGAATAACTTAATATTCGACCTCACTCGAATTACTTAACATTCGACCTCGCTCTAATCACGTAACATTCGACCTCACTCGAATTACGTAATTTTCGACCTTGATCGAATCACTTAATATTCGACCTCGCTTGAATTACTTAACATTCGACCTCGCTCGAATCACATAACATTTGACCTCGCTCAAATCACGCAACATTCGACCTTGCTCGAATTATGTAACATTCTTCCTCAATCGAATTACTTAACATTCGACCTCCGTCGAATCACGTAACATTCGACCTTGCTCGAATTACTTAACTTTCGACCTCGCTTGAATTACTTAACATTCGACCTTGTTCGATTTACCAAGATCTACAATCGACTACGCCAAAACATTATACACAAGCGGCGAAAAAACTGGCGACCCCTTTACAGCAAATAAATAATAATTTGGAAGTACACAACAACAAGGTAATCATTTCATAACAACTGTTGTATTACAAAATCTTTTTACAAAGGCTCGAAGATGCCATCACAAAAATAACAAAGCAAAACAAAATAAATATAACAGCCCTACGCCGCGTCATCCCTCGCGGCATACTCCTCATTATACCAAGAATCGGAGGTGTGCTTGTCCGCATCATCATCATCAACATCATCCCCGCCAGGCGTACCGGGATCATAACCGCATGCTTCACGGGATGCACGTGCTTTAACACAAACACCCTCGAGTTCTACCTCAGAAACCTTCCCATTAGCCTGCAGGGACTTATAAACGTTAAACTGCCTAGACATGGACCCACATCTCATACAACTCCTGCGGCACGACGGGATCAACTGAGGTATGAGATGTGGAGGGTTGTGACTGTCGTTGCACCTCCTCCGCCTTCAAAGCAATAACATGTTCGTTCAATACGGACAAATCCACCTCCAGATCTTGGATCCATTCCTCTAACCTCGCTACCTTGAGCGCCGACGTCTCCATCTTATTGTCCTGCTCAAATCTACAAACACAAAGTGCGTCTTCTAGAGCCGCTACCTTAGATATGGCAGCCACCCTGCTCTTTTTAGCATGAGCCAATTCATCAGCCTTAATGCTCAATTCACCCTTCAGATCGACATCATCTACCTCTCTTTGCCAAAGCTTAGCAGTCAGGGCGGCCACCCACTCCTGAAGGTCGGCGTTCTCGGCCATCACCCCTTGCTCACCTCGAGCTCATTCTCCTTGGCCTTAAGAGCTGCCTCAAGTTCACTGCATCAGCCAATGGCCTTTATCAGCTCATCATCCTGCTCTTTCAGCTCTTCAACTTTCTGCGCCAACTCTTCCTCTTTCTGCTTAAGCCCGTCGTGAAACAGCTGAAAATCAATATCTTGAGTAAAGACATCGGCCAACGAGCGGTGCTTGGTGCGTTACTCTTTGTACTTGGAGGACACCTTCCCAATAATGGTTGTCCTTCATTCATCCCTCTGGCCGTGCTCGATCTCCATAATGAGAGTCTAACATACATAGGAAAGAAAGTCAGCTTAAGTAAATTACGTATGCAAAGCAAATCCTAAAAATGAGAGCACTTACTCGCAAAGCCATGCCGGAAATACTCCGCGAAAGCTCCGCATCACTCATCGCCTGGAGCGCTGTGTTCCTAGAAGCGGTGCACAAGGGAGCAAATGCAGACACTGCCTGCTCAGAGTTCTCAAAAAGATCGTAACCCACGGGGATGATTATGTGTCGATCAGGACCGTCCGTCCTCACTTCCATGCGGGTATTTCACTATAAAAAGGCCCACGCATCTTCGAGGTTGACGTCCGGGCCTGAACCATCATCCTGCGTCAGCACCGCTCCTTCCCCTCTAGCAGCCGATGACATACCACCTTCAACAGCCCATAAAGGTCCCCCGCCATGGTGTGTCTCTTCGTCCCTAAGGGACCTCCCCGCTGAAATAACATCCGCCATAAGAACGACCCTTGTTCCTAACCTAGGCGAAGACACTACTCTTGAAGCAACTACTTCATTCTTTACGGCGCTGGTGGCGACAGCCTTCTCGAGCTCCACTCTCCTCCTCTTTCTCGATGGTGACTCCTCCCCATTGGAGGACTCATCTATGAGGTGGTAAGTAGGCTGGGAAAAGATCTCGTCCCGTACAGTAACATCCTGAGGAGGGCCCCCTATTGGCAAAGTATGAGCACGACCCCCGCGGTTGGACTGGGCCAAAGTAAATTGCATTACCGCCGATGCAATGGCCTGGAAAAATGCCAGTACTGGAGCTTTTTTTTGGAAGCCCGTCGACCTGTCACCATAAAAAGGTTGTATCAATAAACGACGGCAAATAGCCGAAGGTCAAAATACGTAAAGTAACACTTACTAGACGGGACCTTTGGTCCGAAGCGTTTATAGAAAACGGCCCAATCTCGGATCCCCACCATGTAAGGTAGCACGTAAGCCACCCAATCCTCAATACCGACGACGGGAAAGGGTGCACGCCTCTCAACTGCACAGGAATAGAATAAATGAATAAAAACTAGAAAGAATGGAAGTAGATAACGGGCGTACGTCATCGACACCTACGGTTATGATTCCACTGTTCAAGAAATCCAGCAGGGTCTGAAACCAAGTTCTCCGTTTTGATAAAAAAAGAACTTGTGCCAAAACTTTCGGCTCGCCTTGTCATCCATTCCAACTACATCTATTCCAACTACCAGCCCCCTGGTCCCGCGATATCGCAAATGTATCATGGTACCTCTGTGAAAGCTTGGGGAAAACAAATGTAATAGGTGACGGATATCGACCTCACACCCAGCCAACTCCGCGTACTTTGTCAACATCAGGAAGACTTTATATAAATATAGAGACAGTTGTGCCGGGCAGACGTCATAAAACTGACAGAGCTCTTTCACTAGCGGAAGAAGAGGAATAGTATGACTAATTACGAAAGGGTAAACATAAAAAGCACAATACCTGGGTATATGGACCTCTACGATGTCCCCCCTAGCTGGAACCATCTCGATGTGAGAAGGAATATGGTATGTAGACCGGAGTTCATCTATATGAGACGGTCCGGTCTCAGAGATCAGCGGAATGGGAGAAGGAGTAGGTTCTTTATGAAAATTATTCCTGGATAAAGGGTTTCTAGGGAGTATCTCTTTTACGGTAGGAAGACTCTCATTCTTCTCAACTATGAAATCCTTACCACCGGAAGGAGGGGCCATTAACAACGGAGTGGCATCAGAAACCTCGTCACGTACACGAGGGGTTTGGGACATCTCGATAAAGGAAGGTGTGCTATTAAACCTAAATAGAAAGTTGGTGACTAAACAGGAAGATGCGAAACGGACTCGCAGGAACAAAGATGATAACAAGAACTGATAAAGATGATCAAAGGAAAATAATGTACATGCAAGAAAGGGAATGGCAGAAATTTCTCAAGAAACTAAACCCTCACCTATTTATAGGGCTGGGTGGTGCGAGAATCGAAGCAAAGGATTGACAATGGCGCTAAAACCGAAGTGACAAGCATGCAGACGCTGTCTCGAGAAGATGCGCAGTGATGACGCACGTGGCAGTGACGTCACATCTTGGCAACCATATCTGTCAGGTCCTCCTAGGTTGTATCGTTCTCTCGATCTTAGTCGACCCGGCGTGATTCAATAGCCAAATTCTCCTATGACGAAAACGAATGATATCCGCTTATCGAGGACGTGCGAGGCTACGACCTCAATAAGCGGAGGGACCAACTGTATAGGTATAAATTTGGTAACCACGACAACGGATTAGAAAGACAAAAGACAGGGTCGACCATGACATAACGACTGAAGGTCGTCCTCAATCCTCATAAAGGCCGACGTTAGAAGCGGGCAGCCAAGATAGGACAGTAATGGTAACTTAAATTCAGAAGGAAGCCCAAAGAATAATCATTTGGATATTCTTTATGTTGTACTTTTTAGGGTTTTTTGGGGAATGTCCCTTATAAATAGGAAACGATAGAGAAGAAAGGGGGATCTTCCTTTTTGAAAACGATTGTAAAGTTGAGAGAAGAATATATGAAAGAGTTGTCTTATTCATTTTATTCAAGCACATGTTGTTCAACCTTTATTCATAAATTTCAAGATCCCACACACTTGACTGCTTACTTTTCCATGTCGTCAGAGAAAGGCAGTACCCAATCACACAATAATTGGGTGACAATTCTGTTACACTATAATCCTCGTCATTTCTTGCATTTATTACATGTATATGATATCAAATATTTTGTCAATCATATCATATTAAGCTCACTATTTAATGCTCCTAAACTCTACTCGTTATACAAGAGTTTTATTTTATTTGGTCTAGGATTTATTAAGTTCAACTGAGATTCACCCCATTAACTTGTTATTAAATGGTTTAGCATTTATTTGCTCAAACAAGTAGAATATAGTAAGGTTGTGAATATTGGTTTATCAAAGAAATTATTTGAGGAATTAAAATGATAAAATTTTATTCTTAAAATAGCAATTCCCTTGTATTAGCTTTAAGTTATTTATTTATGTTTAAGTTAAATATAATTTTTCAAAATTAGATTCAAGTCTAGGATTTTTAATTAAAATTAGATTCAAGAAAGTTTTGTTTTAATTTCGAATTTGGGCCAAAATTTGGTTTCAGAAGCCCAAATTCCCCTTCCCATCTGCCAGGCCCAAATCTCCTCTACCCAGCCCAGCTCAGTCACTAACCCAAACGACGTCGTTTTAGTCACTCCCAATCCTAGCCGTTGATCTCCCTTGATCGAGCGGCTCGGAACTGACCATCATTTCCCTTATAACTGTCCTAACTCTACCCACAAACCTTAGAGACCCCCCCTATTTCCTCTCTGTCTCCCTCTTTGAACACTAACCCTAGCCACCTTAATGCCCATGCCATTACCACCAGCCACCGCCCATCGGAAATCGCCCACGGTGGTGGCCCATCACCAAACAACCCCAAACTCACCCTCCACACTCCCCACAATCCTTTAAACATTAATCTATCACTAGTTTCCTAAAAATTTCCACCCTTTTTTGTTAATTTCAGATCTGAAAATTCAACCCAAAAACCCCATGTCGCCTAGATAACCCCAAAATTACACCCCACACTCCCTTAAACACTAGTCCATCGTTGATTTTCCCAAAATCCCCACCTTATTTCGTTAATTCCAGATCTAAGTCGAAACCTTATATCTGTTTCTGTCTTTGATTTGTCATTCAAATATGGTCCATTTGAACCTAAGACCTACATCAATCGATTGCTCTTGATGAGAGCAATCCATTAATGTTAGTCTCAATTCATTGTACCCTACCAGGATTAATCCGAGTTTTGCAATTGTTTAGGACAGATCTTTATGGTAATTTCTTTTCTTTTTTTCGTTTTTCCTTTTCTTCTTCGTGATTCTTGTTTCTGCTTAGTTTGCATGCTTTAGGTTATTTACAGTGTTTTTTTGTTGTTATTTGTTTGTTCATTATGCCTATGTTAATGTGAATCATCAAACATGTTTGCTTTTGAGCTTAATAGTTTTCTTGCAAGAGAGTTTTTGTTGATTCCATCATGAACCTGGTTCATGTTAGGGATTAGGTCTAGTTTAGGTTTTCAAATGCTTGATACTTTAGATTTAATCGCACTGTCTAGTTTTTTGCTTGCTATTTGATTTGTTTGCTGATATTTGCTTGCCTTGTTTCTGTTTGCCATAATTTGTAAGTCATTAGGAACTTGTAGGGGCTAATTGAACTAAAAAAACTTAGGTTGGTCATTTGAAAGGTGAAAACATAAGGGTTTCAAATAGGGCATTTAGAAACTTCTAGAGTGTGGATAGCCGGCCCTATTTGCTAATGAAAATTGCTGAAATTAATTAGAAATGGCCAGCTGTTCATTTTCTGTTGAGAGAAGATGCCTTTTCCTGAAAATTAAGGTGGTCTTGAAAGGAATGATTCCCTTATCTTTAGGGCACATGTCATATTTCATTATATATATATATATATATATGGACTCTCCTCTTTCTTCAAAGGACAGGAAATCAGACCCCTGAAAACCCTGATAATTTAGAAACTTTCTGGACCTTTAGTTTTCTCTGATTTTCTTCTCCTTTAGGTTTAAAGTGAAAATAAAATCTGACTCTTTTCGAAAAAGAATCAGCTCTTTTATCTTCTGCTTTTCACTCGAAGTTTGGAGCAAATTTTCTTTGGATTTCTGGGTTTTTAGCTGAAATATGACCAGATACTGAAGTTGTATGTTGGTTACTACTGGTGTTTCTTTGCTTGGATCTGCTATATTTATGCTACTGAACCACCCTATCTCTATTTGGCAATTTTGGATCAATTCCTAAGCAGCTAGGTACACACTTCACCCTTGTGCTTAAGTATTTGTAAATCTGATTTAAGATAAATGCAAGTGATTTCTGTTAATGTTGTTTGCCTTTTGTGATGTGATTCATTCTCATGAATGCAACAATATCTGAGTCTTCCTTTACCATATAATTCCTTGTTGATCCAGTATTTATTATGTCATGAAAAAATATGTTTCTTGTGTGTGTTAAATATAGTATTTTTCATCTGTTGGTTTAGATTATGTATGTTGGTTTTTAGTTCAGTCTTGTCCATTATTTTTGTATCTGTTGTCTGAACTTGTATGGTAATACAGTTGATCGCATGCCCATAGCCATGTTCTTTGTGAGTCTGATCTTTAACATGGTCAGATCCATAGATTTCAAAGCTAAAACAGAGTTCTAGTTTTCAATATACGTGGAAGAGCTGGCAGCATTCTGAAAGACTATTGCTGGAAATTTCATTTGTAGTCATTAGGGTAGCTGTTTTGATAGTTTAGATCAAGTTTACTTATCACTCCATAGTTGAGTCTTATTCATTTTTGTTTAATTATGAGTTAGTAATCGATGGTTCATAGTCTGTTGTTACTGCCAAATAGACATGGAATTTTGATGTAAGCAGATTTAGATGTATAAAGCATGCTTGTAAAGTGTGATTTCCGTTTAATTACTTTTAATCTCATATGTAATAACATGTCTTCTCTATTGTATTCCATGTTGTGGGTCTGGAACATGAAAGGCCCACCCTAATAAGAATTGGATCAAACGTGGTGGGCCTCAATTTAGGCCCAATGACCTCTCACGTGGTTGAATTAGGGTCTAGCTTTGTAGCCCAACTCATATCTGCATGAAGGCATGTATTAATAATTGGTTAGTGCTTTCAGATCTCATAGGTTAGAACATGATTTGAATACTAATGTTTCTTTGTGTTATCATGTCACGACCCGAATTTTCCACCCTCGGGAATCGTGATGGCGCCTACTCGTAGAAGCTAGGCAAGCCATGAACATAGAAATCATTAACTCCTTTATATTAAAACTTCTTACCAATTATGATAACAAGGAAATAAACCATTAAATAACAGCGGAATATGAAATTTAGCGGAAATCTTAAATAAGTAGAAAACAAAAATGTCTCAAAGACCATCACATGCCTCTAACCAGAACTTGGTGTCACAACATCCACGGACTACTAAGAGTATTAAATACAACCGTTTGAAAGAAATATAGCACTGTTTGTCTAGAATACATGAGATAACAGAATATGAAATAAGATAGAGTCCTGCAAGGCTACCTTGGTGTCTCGGTAGACTGAAGGCTAGCTCCCGAGCTACTGCTGCTGACCAAAAGCTACTTCGGTATCTGCACAGAGTGCAGAGTGTAGTATCAGCACAACCGACCCCATGTGCTGGTAAGTGTCTGGCCTAACTCCGGCGAGGTAGTGACGAGGCTAGGGCCAGACTCCAGATAAACCTGTGCAATTATATAATGTATGGCGGAAAAAGTAAACAGGTAATAAGCAATTCAAGCTGGGAAATTGGAACATGCTTTGGGGTAGCAGATAAAATAGAATATCAAAGGATAATAAGGAAACTACAATTTAACTTCTAATACGGATAAAAGAAATAAGGCAACTTTCACTTTCAGTTTCATCTTGTTGAAGGAGTGCAACCCGATCCCATTTCTCATATCTTGTGGTAGGCGTACCACCCGCTCCCATTTTATTATATCTCGTGGTAGGTGTACCACCCACTCCCATTTCATTATATTTTGTGTTAGGCGTACCACCCGCTCCTATTTCATTATATCTTGTGGTAGGCATACCACCCGCTCCCATTTCATCGATCTTGTGGTAGGCGTACCACCCGCTCCCATTTCATTATATCTCGTGGTAGGCGTACCACCCGCTCCCATTTCATCGATCTTGTGGTAGGCGTACCACCCGCTCCCATTTCATTATATCTTGTGGTAGGCGTACCACCCGCTTCCATTTTCAAGTCATCATAAAATTACAAGAAATCCCGGCAAGGGAACAAAAATAATATAATAACTTCCCGGCAAGGGAACAACAATATCGAAACAGTCATCCCGGCAAGGGAAGAATCAGCTATAACCAAATCCTATCTCATTTTGTACTCAGCTCAATTAATGACAATACTCAATCATAACTAAGATCTACAAGGATAAAATCAATCTTTACTCAATATAGGAGATCATTAATTAAAGCATCCGAAGTACCATCTAAGAGAAAAACAACGTTCAAATTTAAGACTCACGATCATGCTTGACAGCAACGTATAGATACTTGTCACCATGCCTATACGTCGCACTCAACAAGAATCAAGTAGCAAAAAGGACTCAACTCCTAATCCCTCAAGCTGAGGTTAGACCGAACACTTACCTCGAACTTTCACTGCCAACTCAAGCCTCGAACACCGCTTTTCCTCTCAAATTTGGCTCTAACCCAATCGAATCTATACATAATTGACTCAATATCATCAATAAGTGCTAAACAATCCAATTTCAATGTTCAATTATAACTTTCCAATCATTCTTCCCAAAATCCCAAAAATCAACCCCGGGCCCGCTTGGTCAAAACACGAGGTTCGGACCAAAACCCGATCACCCATTCGCCTACGAGCCCGAATATACAATTTGTTTTCAAATCCGACCCCAAAACGAGGTCTAAATCACAAATAATCAAAAAGCCCTAACTCTACCCAAATTCCTAATTTCTACTCTTAATTACATGTTTTAGGCCTAAAAATCTAGTGGGTGTTGATGGAAAATGAATAAAACAAGTTAAAGATTACTTACCCAAGAGATTATGGTGAAGAGAAGCTTCAAAAATCGCCTAAGAGCTTTTGGAGAAGAAGAGGTTTGTAAAATTTTTATAAAATCCCGAGAGTGTTATGTTTTTGGCCTTTTTAAATCACTGGGCGAAAATGCCCTTCGCGTTCGCGATAGGTCAGGCCTATAGACCTTCGCGTTCGCGTAAACGGGCTCGCGTTTGTGGAGAGTCATCTCCTCGAGCCCTCGCCTTCGCGTCCAAAGGGTCGCGTTCGCGTAAGACAAATGCCCCACCCTCGCCCAGGCTCGATTGGCCTTCGCGTTCGCGTGGCCAGGACCGCATTTGCGAAGGGATATCCCCCCAGTGCCTCGCATTCATGACCTGAGCTATGCATTCGCGTAGAAGGAAATTCCTTCAGCAATAATTAATGCATCGCGTTCGCGTGGGTTATCCTGCGAACGCATAGAAGAAAACATCAGTACACCAGATCAGCTATTTCTGCAATTTGTCTTAAGTCCAAAACATTCTGAAACGCCTCCGAAACACATCCCAAGCCCTCGGGGCTCCTAACCAAACATACGTACTAACTCAATAACTTCATACGAACTTATCCGTGTGTTCAAATCACCAAAATAACCTCAAAAACAATGAATCAAACCTCAAAATCAAAGGATTTTTCTCAAACTTCGTAAAACATCAACTTTAGCAATTTAGGTCCGAATTACGTCAAACGGACTCTGTTTTCAACCAAATTTCACAGAAAAGACTTAAACCATATATAAGACCTGTACCAGGCGCCAGAACCAAATACGGGCCTGATACCATCGCTTTCTAATCAGATTTCATTTCAAAATTTCTTACACATATTCAGAAAACAATTTTACTTAAACATTCATTTCTCGGGCTTGGGACCTCAGAATTCGATTTTGGGCATACACCCAAGTCCTATATTTTCCTACGGACCCTCCGGGACCGTCAAATCATGGGTTCGGGTCCGTTTACCCAAAATATTCACCGAAGTCAAATTTATTCATTTTAAACTCAAATTTCATCATTGTTCACAAAATTTTATATTTAAGCTTTTCGGCTATGCGCCCGGATTACACACGCAAATCGATTCGACTCTAAATGAGGGTTTTAAGGCCTCGGAAGCACATAATGCAATTAAAACAGGTGATGACCCTTTGGGTCGTCACATTCTCCACCTCTAAAACAACCGTTCATCCTCGAACGGACAGAAGAAGGAAGTACCTGAGTCGGGGAAAAGATGGGGATAACGGCTCTACATATCGGACTCGGACTCCTAGGTCGATGCCTCAGGAGGCTGACCTCTCCAGTGAACACGAACAGAAGGGAAACTCTTCGACCTCAACTGACGAACCTACCGGTCTAGAATAGCCACCGGCTCCTCCTCATAAGACAAGTCCTTGTCCAACTGGACAGTGCTGAAATCTAACACGTGGGATGGATCGGCATGATACTTCTAAATCATGGACACATGAAACACTAGATGCACGGATGATAAGCTCAGCGGCAATGCAAGTCTATAAGCTACCTCTCCCACTCGATCAAGAATCTCAAACGGGCCAATGAACCTAGGGCTAAGCTTGTCTTCTTCCCAAATCTCATCTCGCCCTTCATAGGCGACACTCAGAGCAATACTCTCTCACCAACCATGAATGCCACATCTCAAACCTTGCGGTTTGCATAACTCTTTTGCCTGGACTGAGCTATACGAAGCCTATCCTAAATGATCCTGACCTTGTCCAAGGCCTCCTGAACCAGATCCGTACCCAACAACCGAGCCTCACCCGGCTCAAACCATCCAACCGGATATCGACATCGCCTACCATACAAAACCTCATAAAGAGCTATCTGGATGCTCGACTGGTAGTTGTTGTTGTAAGAAAACTCTGCTAAAGGCAAAAACTGATCGCACGAGCCTCAAAAATCATTGACACAAGCTCGGAGTATATCCTCCAGAATCTGAATAGTTCGCTCGGACTAGCCGTCCGTTTGGGGATAAAATGTTGTACTCAACTCCACCTGAGTGCCCAACTCTCACTGAATTGCTCTCTAGAAATGCGAGGTAAACTGCGTACCTCGATCCAAAATGATAGATACAGGCACACCATGAAGACGAACAATCTCCCGAATATTGATCTCAGCTAACCTCTTGGATGAATAGAAGATTGCCACAGGAATAAAATGCACTGACTTGGTCAGCCTATCAATAATAACCCATACTGCATCGAACTTCCTCCGATTCTGCGGGAGCCCAACAACGAAATCCATAGTGATCCGCTCCCAGTTCCACTCAGGAAACTCACCTCTGAAATAATCCACCAGGCCTCTAATGCTCATACTTAACCTGCTGGCAATTTAAACACCGAGCCACATATGCAACAATATCCTTCTTCATTCTACGCCACCAATAATGCTACCGCAAATCCTGATACATCTTCGTGGCGCCCGGATAAATAGAGTACCGGGAGCTGTGAGCTGATAAAATCAACTCTTGAAGCCCTTCCACATTAGGCACACAAACTCGACCCTGCAATCTCAAAACTCCATCATCACCTAAGGTAACCTGCTTGGCACCTCCACGCTGCACCGTGTCTCTAAGGACACACAAATGAGGATCATCATACTGCCGATCACAGATACTCTACAATAAAAAAGAACGAGCGACTGTGCAAGCTAATATACGACTAGGCTCAGAAATATCCAACCTCACAAACCGATTGGCCAAAGCCTGAACATCCAAGGCAAGCGGTCTCTCACTGACCGGAATATAAGCAAGACTACCCATACTGGCTGACTTCCTACTCAAGGCATCGGCCACCACATTGGCCTTTCCCAGGTGATATAAGATAGTGATGTCATAATCTTTCAACAACTCCAACCATCTCCTCTACCTCAAATTCAACGCTTTTTTCTTGAACAAATATTGAAAACTCTTATGATTCGTGAACACCTCACACGCCACGCCATACAGATAATGCCTCCAAATCTTCAATGCGTGAACAATGGCTGCCAACTCTAAATCATGAACCGGATAGTTCTTCTCATGAATCTTCAACTGCCTCGAAGCATAGGCAATGACCTTGCCATGCTGCATCAACACTGCACCAAGCCTAATATGGGAAGCATCACAATAAACTGTGTAAGGCCCTGAACTTGTGGGCAAAACCAACACCGGTGCGGTAGTCAGAGTTGTCTTGAGCTTCTGAAAGATCGCCTCACACTCGTCCGACCATCTTGAACTGGGCACCCTTCTGGGTAAACCTGGTCATCGACGCTGCAATAGATGAAAACCCCTCCACGAACCGACGATAGTAGCCTGCCAATCCTAAGAAACTCTGAATCTCTGTAGTTGATACTGGTCTAGGCCAGTTCTTGACTGCCTCAATCTTTTTCGGATCAACCTGAATACCCTCTGCTGACACAACATGACCCAGGAATGCAACTGAACTCAACTAGAACTCACACTTTGAGAACTTAACATATAACTAACTATCCTTCAGAGTCTGAAGAATCACTATGAGATGCTGCTCGTACTTCTCCTGGCTACGGAAATATATCAAAATATCATCAATGAAGACGATCACGAACGAGTCCAAATAAGGCCTGAACACTGGGTTCATCAAATCCATAAAGGCCGCTGGGGCATTTGTCAACCCAAAAGACATAACCAAGAACTCATAATGCCCGTACCGAGTGAGGAAAGCTGTCTTAGGGACATCAGAGGCCCTAATCCTCAACTGATGGTAGCTAGATATCAAGTCTATCTTTGAAAATACCTTGGCACCCTGAAGCTGATCGAATAAATCATCAATCCTCGGCAATGGATACTTATTCTTGACTGTAACCTTGTTCAACTGCCGGTAATCGATACATATTCTCATTGACCCATCCTTTTTCTTAACAAACAACATCGGCGCACCCCACGGCGAAACACTGGGTCTAATGAAACCCTTCTCAAGCAAGTCTTTCAACTACTCCTTCAACTCTTTCAACTCTGGTGGGTCCATGCGATACGGCGGGATAGAAATGGACTGAGTGCCCGGAGCCAAATTAATGCAAAAGTCAATGTCCCTGTCGGGTGGCATCCCCGGCAGGTCTGAAGGGAATACCTCAGGAAACTCGCGGACAACAGGCACATAATCAATAGAGGGAACCTCAGCACTAGAATCGCGAACATACGCCAAATAGGCCAAACACCCCTTCTCGACCATACGCCGAGCCTTCACATACGAGATAAAGTTGCGGGTAGAATGATCAAGAGTCCCTCTTCACTCTAAACAAGGCATACCTGGTAAAGTTAAGGTCACAGTCTTAGCGTGGCAATCCAAGATAGCGTGGTAAGGTGATAACCAGTTCATCCCCAATATAACATCGAAATCAACCATGTCTAAAAGCAACAAGTCTACACGATTCTCAAGACCCCTAATCACCACAATACAAGAATGATGGACTTGATCAACCATAATAGAATAACCTACCGGTGTAGAAACATAAATAGGATCACTCAATGAATTACTAGTCATGATCAGATACGGTGCAAAATAAGACGACACATACGAGTCCGTAGACCCTGGATCAAATAGCACCGAAGCATCTCTATCACAAACCAGAATAATACCTGTAATGACTGCATTTGAAGCCTCAGCATCAGGCCTAGCTGGAAAGGTGTAGCATCGGGGTTGGGCCCCACCACCCTGAACTAGCTCTCTAGGACGGCCTGCTGCTGGCTGGACTCTACCTCTGGCAGCCTGAGCTCTACCTCTAAGACCTCTACCTCCACCTCTAGCACCTCTACCCCCACCACTAGCTGGCTGGGTTGCCTGTGGAACACCTATGGCCTGAACCATAGCACGAGAACCCTGATGCGGAGAACTGCTCGAAGCTCGAGGGCAATACCTAGCAATGTGCCTCGTGTTGCCACAAGTAAAACAAGCCCTCGGCTGCTGGGGCTGACGACCCTGAAAACTCTGAAGCGGTGGTGCACTGATAGGTGATGGTGGTGCACTAAAGGACTGGTGATCAGAATACTGCATCGGAGGACCACAGCTACCTGAAGCACCGTGAGAAATCTGAAGAGCATACTGAAAGGGCCTAGGAGGATAGCCTCTACCATATGAATCTCTACCTCCAAATGAGGTACCACTGAATCTGCCTGAATGACAGGGCCTCTTATCCGACCCATGACCACCTCCCTGCGACAGAACCATCTCAACTCTACGGGCTACATTGGCCGCCTCCTGAAAGGTGATCTCACGCCCAGTCTCCCTAGCCATCTGAAGACGAATCGGCTGAATCATACCATCAATAAACCTCCTCACCCTCTCTCTCTCTCGGTAGGAAGTATGACTAGAGCATGGCGAGCTAAGTCAATGAACTTGGTCTCATACTAGGTAACAGTCATGGAACCCTACTAGAGGCGCTCAAACTGCCTCTAATAGGCCTCTCTCTGAGTAATAGGGAGAAACTTTTCCAGAAACAACATTGAAAACTGCTCCTAAGTCAAGGCTGGCGAACCGGCTGGTCTAGCTAAGCAATAATCCCTCCACCAAGTCTTAGCGGATCCAGACAAGCGAAATGTAGCAAAATTGACCCCATTGGTCTCAACAATACCCATGTTCCTGAGAACCTAGTGGCAACTGTATAGAAAATCCCGAGGATCCTCAGAAGAAGCACCACTGAAAGTAGTAGTAAAGAGCTTGGTGAACCTATCCAGCCTTCACAAAGCATCGACAGACATAACCACTCCATCACTGGTCTGAGCTACTACACCCGGCTGAACTGCTCCAACTGGCTGAACTGATGGAGTCTGAATCTGAGGAGCTACCTGCTCCGGAGTGCGAGTAGCAGGAGTCTGGGCCCCTCTTCCAGCCTGAGAGATGGCTGGTGCTACAGGAAGCAAGCCCGCTCGGGTGACACTCTCCATGAGACCCACTAACCGGACAAGAGCATCCTGAAGGACTGGGGTAGCAATAAACCCTTCCGGGACCTGAGCTGGGCCCCCCGGAACCGCTGGGGCCAGAACCTCCTCGTCAAAATCAACCTGAGGCTCTGCCACTGGTGCTGCTGCTTGGGGTTGAGCTCTACCCCTACCTCGGCCTCTAGCACGGCCTCGGCCTCTGCCCCTCGTAGGAGCTCCTGCTGGGGGATCGGGCTACTGAGCGATAGATGAGGAAGCGCGTGTTCTCGCCATCTGTGAAAGAACAGAGTAGGAAGGCAATCAGTATTGAGAAAAAAACTGCACAACAGGAAAGAACAAATGTGAAATTTTTCTAACTTTGTAGCCTCTAGGGGATAAATACAGACGCCTACGTACAGATTCCTCAGACTCTACTGAGCTTGTCCATGAATTGTGAGACCTATGTAACCTAGAGCTCTAATACCAACTTGTCACGACCCAGATTTCCCACCCTCGGGAGTCGTGATGGTGTCTACTCGTAGAAGCTAGGCAAGCCATGAACTTAGAAATCATTTACTCCTTTATTTTAAAACTTCTTACCAATTATGATAATAAGGAAATAAACCGTTAAATAATAGCGAAATATAAAATTTAGCGGAAGTCTTAAATAAGTAGAAAATGAAAATGTCTTGAATATCATCACGTGTCTCTAACCAGAACCTGGTGTCACAACATCCACGGACTACTAAGAGTACTAAATACAACCGTTTGAAAGAAATATAGCATTGTTTGTCGCGAATACATGAGATAACAAAATATGAAATAAGATAGAGGAGACGTCGGGCCTGCGGATGCCTGCAAGGCTACCTCGATGTCTCGGTGGACTGAAGGTTGGCTCCCGAGCTACTGCTGTTGACCAAAAGCTACTTTGGTATCTGCACAGAGTGTAGAGTGTAGTATCAGCACAACCGACCGCATGTGCTGGTAAGTGTCTGGCCTAATCCCGGCGAGGTAGTGACGAGGCTAGGACCAAACTCCAGATAAACCTGTGCAGTTATATAATAAATGGCAAAAAAGTAAATAGGTAATAAGCAATTCAAGATGGGAAAGGGGAAGATGCTTCGAGGTAGTAGATAAAATAGAATATCAAAGAATAATAAGGAAACTACAATTTAACTTCTAACACAGATAAAAGAAATAAGGTAACTTTCACTTTCAGTTTCATCTTGTTGCAGGCGTGCAACCCGATCCTATTTCTCATATCTTGTGGTAGGCGTACCACCCGCTCCCATTTCATTATATCTTGTAGTAGACATACCACCCGCTCCCATTTCATTATATCTTGTGGTAGGCGTACCACCCGCTCCCATTTCATTATATCTCGTGGTAGGAGTACCACCCACTCCCATTTCATCGATCTTGCGGTAAGCGTACCACCTGCTCCCATTTCATTATATCTCGTGGTAGGTGCACCACCCGCTCCCATTTCATCGATCTTGTGTTAGGCAAACCACCCGCTCCCATTTCATTATATCTTGTGGTAGGCGTACCACCCGCTCCCATTTATAAGTCATCACAAAATTACAAGAAATTCCGGCAATGAAACAAAAATAATATAATAACTTCCTGGAAAGGGAACAACAATATCGAAACAATCATCCCGGCAAGGGAGAATCAACTATAACCAAATCCTAACTCATTTTGTACTCAGCTCAATTAATGACAATACTCAATCATAACTAAGATCTACAAGGATAAAATCAAACTTTACTCAATATAGGAGATCATTAATTAAAGCATCCGAAGTGCCATCTAAGAGCAAAACAACGTTCAAATTTAAGACTCACGGTCATGCTCGATAGCAACGTATAGATACTCGTCACCATGCCTATACGTCGCACTCAACAAGAATCAAGTAGCAAAAAGGACTCAACTCCTAATCCCTCAAGCTGAGGTTAGACCGAACACTTACCTCGAACTTTCACGGTCAACTCAAGCCTCGAACACCGCTTTTCCTCTCAAATTCGGCTCCAACCCAATCGAATATATACATAATTGACTCAATATCATCAATAAGTGTTAAACAATCCAATTCCAATGTTCAATTATAACTTTCCAATCATTCTTCCCAAAATTCCAAAAATCGACCCCGGGCCCGCTTGATAAAAATACAAGGTTCGGACCAAAACCCGATCACCCATTTGCCCACGAGCCCGAATGTATAATTTATTTTCAAATCCGACCCCAAAACTAGGTCTAAATCACAAATAATCAAAAAGCCCTAACTCTACCCAAATACCTAATTTCTACCCTTAATTACATGTTTTAGGCCTAAAAACTAGTAGGTTTTGATGGAAAATGAATAAAACAAGTTAAAGATTACTTACCCAAGAGATTATGGTGAAGAGAAGCTTCAAAAATAGCCTAAGAGCTTTAGAGAAGAAGAGGTTTGTGAAATTTTTATAAAATCCCGAAAGTGTTCTGTTTTTGGCCTTTTTAAATCACTAGGCGAAAATGCCCTTCGCGTTCGCGACAGACCCTTCGCGTTCATGATGGGTCAGGCCTATAGACCTTTGCGTTCGCGTGAACGGGCTTGCGTTCGCGTGAACGGGCTCGCGTTCGCGTGAACGGGCTCGCGTTCGCGGAGATTTATCTCCTAGAGCCCTCGCGTTCACGTCCAAAGGGCCGCGTTCGCGTAAGACAAATGCCCCACCCCCGCCTAGGCTCGATTGGCCTTCGCGTTCGCGTGGCCAGGACCGCGTTCGCGAAGGGATATCCCCCCAGTTCCTCGTGTTTGCGACCTGAGCTACGTGTTCGCGTAGAAGGAAATTCCTTCAGCAACAATTAATGCATCGCGTTCGCATGGGTTCTCCCGCGAACGCGAAGAAGAAAACATCAGTACACCAGATTAGCTGTTTCGGCAATTTTTCTTAAGTCCAAAACTTTTCGAAATGCCTCCGAAACACACCCGAGCTATCGGGGCTCCTAACCAAACATATGTATTAACTCAACAACTTCATACGAACTTATCCGTGCGATCAAATCGCCAAAATAATCTCAAAAACAATAAATCAAACCTCAAAATCAAAGGATTTTTCTCAAACTTCGTAAAACATCAACTTTAGCAATTTAGGTCTGAATCACGTTAAACGGACTCCATTTTCAACCAAATTTTACAGAAAAGACTTAAACCATATATAAGACCTACCAGGTGTCGGAACTAAAATACAGGCCCGATACCATCGCTTTCTAATCAGATTTCATTTCAAAATTCCTTAAGCATTTTCAGAAAACAATTTTACTTAAAAATTCATTTCTCGGGCTTGGGACCTCGGAATTCGATTTCGGGCATACGCCCAAGTCCCATATTTTTCTACGGACCCTCTAGGACTGTCAAATAATGGGTCTGGGTCCATTTACCCAAAATGTTGACCGAAGTCAAATTTATTCATTTTAAACTCAAATTTCATCATTTTCATAGAATTTCATATTTAAGCTTTCGGCTACGCGCCCGGACTGTACACACAAATCGAGGCGACACTAAATGAGGTTTTCAAGGCCTCAGAAGCACATAATTCAATTAAAACAGGTGATGATCCTTTGGGTCATCACATATCATTTGTTAATTTTATTAATTTGGTTCCATTATCAAAGTTGTATTCAAGTCCCCACATGCTGTATTTTCGGAATCAGTATTAAGCTGTGCATGAGAGGTGAATTGGGTCAGACTTATAAACGGCCCAAATAGGATTGTGCATATGAGTCTGGGTATTTCAGGACATGGACCCTGGAGTACAACCCAATGGAATTCACATGGACCAACATTTGCTAGTCCTGTTATTTTATTTCCAATTGTTCAGCAAGTCATTAAAAAAACAAATGCCATTTCCCAGTTTCTTCTTGAAGTCAATAGCTGGATTAGGTTCAAACATATGGCCTTAGAATCAATGAGATTTGGCAATAGAGATTTAGTGATCCCTAACATTCAAACGAATCCAATATGCCCTGAGTTCGATTCTTGGTTTCTGGCAAAGATCTTAAACTAGTATTAAGGAAGAGAACCATGAACATTCGTAGTTTGCTTTAGGCGCGTTAAATAAATCATCGTGGCTATGGGTACGGTTCCCGTGGCATAGTCATGATACATAATTTCCAAATTCGGGTGTGCATTTCATGTGACCCGACTACAACTCCAAACAATAATAAAATACATGTGTTGTAGATTGTGGGTACGGTTCCCGTGACACGATTTGCAACATGTACAAAAATAGACAAGTGTACAACAATCGTAACTTGTTCCAAAAATAACTGTAGACATGTGATTTTTTACCCTCCCCAAGATTTTTCATATTTTAGTACGTAAATATTTAATTTAGGCCTAATATAGTTATTTCAACTCATTTTTACTCTTTTACTTTTATTTTATTACAAGAAAACAAAAATTACAAAAAAATAGGCTCATTAATGTTTTGTATTCATTTTTAATCTTGAAAAAATACCAAAAAAATAGTTTTGTTTCAATGGTCAGTCTTATTTTAATAATTATTTTTACTTAAGTAGAGCTAATTAATAATTTTGATAATACTTATAGTTAATTAAGCTAAGTTTAAACATAGTTAGTCATAAAGGCCCAAGTTTCTAGCCCATTCTTTAAGCTCAATATCCAATACCCATTAAGCTAATCCTAGGGACCCTTCTAGACTCTTCTTTGGAGCAAAAAAATAAATAAAAAGACCCTAAGAACTTAACAGAAAAAAGACCTAGGGACTAATTGGCAAAATACACACAAATACACATTAGACCTAGACTCTACAATAAAGAGGGGATAGGGGGAACGCCTAAAAGGGGGAGAAAAAGAAAAGGCGCCTGAGAAAAGCTGACAGCAGCCACAATTCACCAAGAGCCCCCTTCCCCACACTTCTTCTTCTTCATTGCCTTTAAAGGCCTAGAAGCTAAGAGCTGAAACCAGCCGAAATAGACTTCCCCCCACGATTCTTCTTCTCCATGAAAACACCCCAAAAGAGCTCCAAAAAGCCATAGATAATCAGCTGAAATGACCCCCATCTACTTCAGCTCAAACCCACCATTGAAGCTGCTCCAAACCAGCCATAAAACATGAGCTAAAATCTGCTCAAACCAACTGGAAATCGCAACAAATACAGCTGCACAACATCACCCAAAATAGTTCGTCGAGCACACTCCAAAAGGTCGAGGTTGCGATTTTCATTTTCGAGTTTGTCGGCGTCGACTTGAGGTTTGCGGTTCGAGGTTCATCATTCAGTCGAGTTTGTTGTTCTAATCTTCTGTTTCATGACTGGAATTCCTATTTAATCAATTTCAGAATCATTTTGGGTTAGTTTTCTTGTAAATATTTTCCTCTTGCTTCGTGTATTTCATTTGCAGTTAGCTTAATCATACTTGAGTGTCTTATGTTTGGTTTGGTGTTGTCTCATGTTCGTTTTACTGCAATTTCTACAGAATTTGGAAGTGGATATTTTTATAATTTGGTTATTATATAAATTCTAAATCTAAGCGTCAAATATTTAGTGCCAAATTTGCTCTTTGCTTCAACATTTTGTATTGTGTTATAAAGATTGCTTTCTTCAAAATCGAGAAGATAAGTATCAAATGTGCAAATGCTTTATAATTTGGAAGTCGGAGCTCAGCAGTTCACAACGTGAAAAGTTATGAGAATTATGGCTATATTTCATTACTGTTCGAGCAGGTTTTTCTTTATTTTTGTTCATTAGTTTGTCATCTTTTGTTGGTTTAAAGTTCTGGCAAGAACTTGTTTGTTTCTTTTTAATCCATAAACAATAATAGTTTTCCTTCTCTTGGCTAGTTTTCTTAAAATAATTTAGTTATATTTAGCGGTGTAGTTTTATAGGAAAGTTAGTTCCATGAATTATCAAGACATGAATCTCTCACTGTCATTATTTGCTTAATACAATTTAAAGAAGGAAAAATCCATGTTAGAGTAACTCAAGGTGCAAAAGGCAGTAATGTATAAGGGAATTGGGCCATACGAACCTTTACGTGCCATGAAACAATTTTGATGTTAAGGAAGAACGGGCCATGGAGTTTTCTGACTTTAAAATTAGAAAATCGGGCCTTTAGGAATCTTTGGATTGGATATTTTAAGTACTATGGCCCATGGTAATAAAATTTATAAGCTAGCCCATCTTCACTAATTATGAACGCGTAGTTGCTTTAGGCGCATTATTTTAATAATTCACCTCCCTAAATTCGGGTGTGCATTTCATGTGACCCAAATCCAAATCCTAACAACGTTAAATAAAATATATTGTGGATCGCGGGTGTATTCATGTGGCGTGATCCAAAGACGTGTTTTAAATAACGTTGAATCTTTCTTAAAAATGATTAAAAGCAGTTAATAAGTTAAAATATACCATAGGCGAAAACACGTATTAAAATCAGATAATAGGTCAAGAATAACAGTTGAGCGACCGTGCTAGAACCACGAAACTCGGGAATGCCTAACACCTTCTCTCAGGTTAACAGAATTCCTTACCCGGATTTCTGTGTTCGCGGACTGTAATACAGAGTCAATCTTTCCTCGATTCGGGATTTTAAACCGGTGACTCGGGACACCATAAATTATCCCAAGTGGCGACTCTGATTCTTAAACAAATAAATCCCGTTTCGATTGTCACTTTAAGTTGGAAAAAACTCCCTTATACTCCCTTCCCGGAAAGGGATAGTAAAAAAAGGAGGTGTGACAATAACTCCAGAAATAATTAAAAGCAGTTAAAAAGCTACAAATGCACAATAGGAATAAAACATATTATTAATCAGATATTTAGGCCAAATAATAATAGTTGAGCGACCGTGCTAAAACCACGGAACCCAGGAATGCCTAACACCTTCTCTCGGGTTACATAATTCCTTACCCGGATTTTTCTGTTTTGCGGACTGTAAGACAGAGTCAAAACTTTTCTCGATTCGGGATTTTAAATCGGTAACTTGGGACACTATAAATTATCCCAAGTGGCGACTCTGAATTTGAATATAAATAATCTCGTTTCAGTTATTGTCACTTTAATTAGAAAAACTCTCTATCCCGGGAAAAGGGAGGTGTGATATCATTAACAACCGTGCAAATATCAAGTCAATAATTATCTAATTTACTAGTTTTAACCTGCTTAAATTAACGTTTACAATTTTTGTAATACTATTATAGCTAACATGAGTAACAGAATGAAAAGAAAAGCAGTATATTATGGTTTCTTGGTAGAATTTAACTAACAAATTCCGCTGTAGCACTGGCAATTCCAATCATGACTATCGGAATCCAGGTTCAAATCCCGGCAGCGGAAATCTTTTTGGAAATTGTGTCAGTCCTATTAAAAAACCCTGCTTTTTTGTTACTCCCTCCTAGTGATTTTTTGGATATTTTCACACAGGTTAAGAAATTCACCTTTTAACATTAATGAGCAATGAAATTGACCATATTAACCTTTACTATCTCACATAAACACTCATAACATATACTCCAACACTATTTACTCCAAGGACAATATAGGAAAAAAATAATTAATTCATTCTTAAAATCTGAAATAATTACTTATTTTGGACCAAAAAAAAGGCAAAAAAATTACTTATTTTGAACCGGAGGGAGTAGTGTTTTTCCTTAAATTTCTTTAGTTTTATTTTATTATATCTTGTATGTTTTTCTTTCTGCTTAGATAAGTCGTATAGTATTAGCTTTACTCACTTAGATCAGGATTATATTCATTTTCTTTCACCATTAAAAAGAAAAAGCAAAAAAGCAAAAGAGGATATCTTTTGTACTCCTAGGATAATCCACGAGGAGAATCTTAGTATTTTGGTTGGCAACAGAATTTTCACCTTATTGGTGAGGGTTCGATTTCCCACGTTATAATCTTTCCTGTCAGTGGCAGATTCAGGATTTTAAAGTTATGGGTTCTAGCCGATAAAGACTTCAAAAAAAGAGGAAAAATGAATTTACTTGTGGGTGCTCACTCAATATTTATCTAAATAGTTGTACAATTGCCTATGTAAATTTACTAAATATGGTCAAAGTTAATGAATGCTTAAGCACCCACAAGTGCCCATGTGCATCCGCCACTGCTCCCCGCCAATTTCCCTTTCTCAAAAAAAAAAAAAAAAAAAAAAAAAAATCCCTAACATTAATTCACTTGAAATTTGTGTGCAAGCACGTATTATGTACTCTATTAAAGTAATACTACATATAAAATTTACAGAGCAATAACAAGATAAAAACACTTTTCCATTTCTCTTGTCCATTAATGAGCAAAAAGTCTATTATCATACTTTACATATCAGTGCATTATTAATGTAAAAGAAAGTAGTAAGAAAAGTAATTCTTCCTTCGCCATATTGAATTTCTTTTTCTTTGGGTGATAGAAAAGTACTTAAAGAAATCGAAAAAGCTGGAAAAAAGGTATTGAATTCCGTTACCGGGAATCGAACCCGGGTCTCCTGGGTGAAAGCCAGATATCCTAACCGCTGGACGATAACGGATATATTATACGAGAAGCCCAAGGAAAATATTTATTCAGTTAAAGGTTTTAAGCTCGAACCACTAACCTAGAGCAAGTGTTTAAGTGGATAAAGGAGCAATTAGGGGAAAATCATAAACACAAACCATCATTATTTAGAAAACCGCATTCATCTTGACAGGCTAACCTTAGCTTTTTCATAAAATTAACTAGGGGCGTACATATGTCGGGTTGGTTCGGATTTACAATTATTAAACCAAACTAATTATGTCGGATTATTAAATTTAAAGACCAAACCAAACCAATAAAATTCGTTTTCACTTTCGAATTTTCTCATATTTTCTCGGGTTTTCGGGTTATTCGGAGGTTATTTTACGGCAAAATCTTCGTAGAACAAAACATATAAATTGTGCTCAAAATATTTCTTTAATCCTAGTAAGATACAACTATATAAAGTATTTTTCAAGAAAATAACACAAAATATGAGATGTGTCGTGGCATTATCCTAAAGTATTCAACAATAAAGACAATAAAATTATGTAATGTAAATATTGCTAATTAAAAAAGCCACAATAAAAATAAACATAATCTAAAAGTACTAAGTCATGATAAAATAAGTAGACTAATAAGGGAGTATTAATTACATGACTAAACGCTAAAGAAAAAAATACAAATAGGTTATGCATTTTTATCTAAATTATTGCAAAACAAAATATAGATATTCAATAAATTCTCGTTCATAGTATTGAATTGAATGTCTTTTGTTAGCATTAGTATTGATTTGATTTTGGTTTAGGCTTTTGTTAGCATTATTTAGTTTACTAATGTTAATGGCTATAAAACTTATTGGAACATTCAAAAGTTCTAAGTCCAACCTTGAAATAATTCCTTAAAAGATAAAATTATAAATTTTTTTAAGAAATATTTATAAATTACATCGCAATAAATATATTTATATATTAAATATATCTAAAATTTCTATATATGTAATGTTGGGTTGTTTTGGTTTCGGTTTGACTTTCTTTAGTTAAAACCAAACCAAACCAATTATGGTCGGATTTTTTTCCAATACCAAACCAAATCAAATCAAATCATAGTCAGGTTTTTTTTTCTCGGTTTGACTCGAATTATCGGGTTGGTGCGGTTTGTTAGTTTCCTTTGTACACCCCTTAAACTTAACCCATCAAATCCATAAAAAGCAGGCAATAAAATATTACATTGAAATAACCATATAATTTTTGTCTGTTTTATACACCTTTCCCAAAAACTACTTGGGATATTTAACTTAAAAAATATCAATAAACAAAGACTCAAAAAACATCATTAAACAAAGCCTGAAATTAACATAGTTGGCTAAGCTTTGTGAGGATAAAGTCTAACAGGAAGTCCTTTAGCAGGAATAGGCATTGGATCAACAACAATTTTCTCATTAGGTATAACTTTTTCCCACTTAAACCTTTTCACTAAATGGTGCATAAAAACAAGTATTTCAAGTCTTGCATATTCTTTTCCTGGACACATTCTTGGCCCTCCTCCAAATGGCACAAATGTGTAAGGAGCTGGTCCTGAACCTTCAAATCTTGAAGGATCAAATTTTTGTGGCTCTGGGAAATATTCAGGGTTTTTGTGTGTTGAGTTTGCACTCCAATATAGCTGCATATATTGAAAGAAAAATAAATTCTCAATTAACTTTCAGAATTTAATAAGAGTTTAACTTTTATGCATTAGTACTTTAGAAAAAATTATGCATTATCAAGTCAAAATATACGATATCAGGTAGCTGTATCACTACCAAAAAAAAAAATGAATTAGCGTTGGAAGAATTTTGTTACTAAACAACATATTTTTGCCGCTAAACTTATTTAATGACGGATTTACGATGGATTATAGAAAAATCCTATTGGCTACGAACTATTTAACGACAATTAGTGACGAATTTCTTAGTTTTCTTTTTTTTTTTTTTTTTTTTTGTAGTGCATCCAAAAAATGTGACTGGCCAGCTGAAAATAAGATATGTTTCTTGCCATAATATGTTAAAACACACGCACTGATAGGGGTGTCAAATTGGCAGGTTGAACTGATTTTGGGCGGATCAAAACGGCTGACTGAATACCCGCCCAAATAGTAATTTGAGTTGAGATGAGCTGGATTAAGATGTGCTAAAATTTGTGTCATAGTCCAACTCGCCAAACTCTTACAAAACTTTAATTAATGTGTATTAATTTTTTATGAATTGTGTAAGTATCAAATAAGACATTTTTCTTTTATTATGATCATATATAGCTTTAGATCATAATATTTTTCTTTTATCAATTTGAGCAAAAAAAAGCCCAACTTTAGATGAGCTGAGATAGGCTGAGCTCAACAAATGGGTAGGTCAATGGCCGGCCTAACCTTGGACGGATTGAACGGGTTAAATGAGTTTGGGCTCAAATTGCCACCCCTATGTTCGGGGCATTTGCATCTATACCCATTTTTTGTGGTAAAAATTGCACGGGGCGCCCTATTTGGTCGCCCCCATTTAACCTATACCCATTTTTTTAAAAAGTTTTAACTTGTACCCACTTTTTAAATAATTTCAGCCCTCTTTCCCCTCCTCCTTCTCCTCCTTTGTTTTCTTCTTCAAGTTACAAAATAAATTGGTCTCCAAAAGCAATGTTGCTTTAGTTATAAGGTCAATTTTTTTTAATTGAACAGTTCGGCAGTTGTACTTCTGGAGATAAATACCAATTTGTTTTGTAACTTGAAGAAGAAAACAAAGGAGGAGAACGAGGAGGAGAAAGAAGGTTGAAGTTATTTAAGAAGTAGGTACAAGTTAAAAGTTTTTAAAAAATAGGTATATGTTAAATGGGGGCGACCAAATAGGGAGCCCCGTGCAATTTTTACCCTATGTTCAAGTTAAATCCATTTAATACAAAAAATGTTCAAGAAAATCAGATATTATTAGTATAAAAAAATTACCTTCCATCCTTTAGGAATGTAGAAACCATTGAAGATGAAATCATTAATAGCTTCTCTAAAAGCACCTTGGAGGGGTGAGGCAAGTCTTAAAACTTCACATGCTACATTCCAAGAATACTTCATTTTCTGAATATCATCCCAGTTCAATAACTCACCAGGTGATTTTGACATTGCAATTTCCATTTGTTCTGTTAATTATCACAACAATTAATCATTTGTAAATGACAAAAATAAATTCAATTTATAATAACAAGAAGTTGACAAAGAGAAAATAAAAAAAGAAGTGTATTCTGCTAATTAGAAAGTTTACCTTTTTTAATTACTTTCACTTCAAAGACCTAATCAAAGTTTTACCGGCCAATTAACAATCAATTTCTTCCAATTGTTCATAAGATGTTCATTTGCTAAAGACATGAGAAAAGCTTAGGAGAAAAACCAAAGAAAAACGGGACAAAATCTATCTTTTGTATAGATAACGATTACGGTAATTAATTAATTAGAATAGAAAAATAAAACCAGATTATAATACCTGATGATGCCTAAAGAATAAAAATACAAACAATAACTATCATTAGGCATGATCAGGTATTATAATCTGGTTTTAATTTATAATCTACTAATATAAACAAAAGATAAAGACAAAAAAGGGATGCGTTGATCTCGACTCGTGGTTGATACAAAACTTAAAAGTTTGGCTAAAAATCCTTTTTGTTTAACCGTCTGATTTTTGGAATTTACTATCCTGACTAATCCTGGCACTCCCTATTAAAGATGAATTCTCGAGACACATCGACTCGAACCCGAGATCTCTAATTAAGGATAGATAAATATTTACTATTCCATCATACCATAATGTGTGGCTAAAGATTTAGTGTAACATATCATTAAAAACCTGATTACTAAATTTACCATGTTCCATGTTTAAAATAAGTGTAACTACAAGATGGGGAGAAAATTCGTCGTGAACATTCGTTTTCCTCGCAAAATTTTGCAGGTGCATTGTATTTTGCTTTTAGAAAATTAATCATTAACAGTTCTGATTTGACTGTGGGGCAGACTATGTTTTTTTTCCTAATTTTTTTGTTACTATACATTGGGGGGGGGGGGGGGAAGAAGGGGGGGGGGCAGAGGGAATTACAAGTTGTTAAATCAAACTCTCTCGCCTAAAAGGCGAAAGTTTAGGTAGCCAATCAATTGAGCTATTAAAATTCCCGGGCAGACTCTAGTGGGTTGCACTAACTAATTTGAATTTGTTCATGATACAATATTCCGGTTACTTATCTCCTTCGAATTAAATTCTATGAACTTCCTCTTATGAAGAATTTGATAGTAATATCATTAAGATTATGAAATAAGAACTTATCCTTCTATACACTATACACCAAATAAAATTACAATAACTGCTCATAATAAGTAGAATTAGTAACTTGAAAAATAAGACTTCAGTATGCTATAATATGTTAAATTACACTAATTTTGTAAATTCTTTTATATCGTAGTGCATATAAGTTAAATCCATGAAATGTTTGAAAGAAAAAGAAGACATAATATAGTGGACAAAAAGAATAAAGTGTTACCTTTGTAAACTCCTTCATAGATCTCAGGAAGTTCAGCAAGATACTTAAGAATAAATGTACAAGCAGAACTAGCAGTATCATGTCCACCAATCAATAATCCTAAAATCTTATCAGCAATATCCAATTCATGCATATATTTCCCATTTTCATCACTTGTCAATAGCATATGTGACAATATATCTTGTGTTGGTGATGCTTTCCCTTCAGCCAAATCAACTTTCCTTTGCTTAATAATTAACAAAAGCTCCTTCCTAATAAGATTCGATGCCTTAATCGCGCGATTAAATGGCGTTCCTGGCAAATCTATAGGGATAGAAATCAATCCGGAAGCCAAAACATTAAAAGGATCAGCAAATTTCGCGACATGGTTAGGATCTTCCACACTTACAAATAATCGACAGGCTAGCCAAAATGTGTAACGTTTTGCTAGTGGAAAAACTTCGATTTGGTTCTTATTTTCCCAACTTGAAGCAAAATGGCGTTGCGCGATATGATCCATGATACCAACATAACGTTGTAATGCCTCTGGCTTGAAGAAATTTGGAAGCATTTTTCTCATTTTAATTGCTTCTTCTTTTGATGAAGTTTGAGTTGAAGATGGGAATACTTTGTTTACAGAATCTGGCCACCAAGCTTGTACAAGTTTATTTTCATTAGAAAACAAGAATTTATTGCACGTCGGACCACAAAAGACTGCTGCTTTTTCACCTAAAAGATGAGTTTTAAAGACACTAGACGAATACTTGGTCATTCTATCAAATACGAATTTTTCAGGATGGCCTTTCCAACCCGTTGAGAGAAACTCGAAGCTCTCTCCGATGAACGGCCATCCGGTTTTGCCCGGAGGTAGGGTTCCGGTCAAGCTGCCGGAGTTTCGCTTGTAAAAGATGAAATGAAGGGCGAGCGACGTAAAGAGAGTGAAAAGGCAAAGGAGATAGAGATAGAAGACCTCCATGTTTAGTTTTGTGTTCAAATGACTTGGTTAAGGAAATAAGAAAATTTAACACATAAATATTGTAAGTTTGGAGAATTTGGAATGGGATGAGTTTTGGTAATGAATTGGATACATATATATATATTGGTGGGAACTAAATATAGTAGGAATTAATAATGTAAATATGGAAGGTCAATTATGCTGGTTGTTGACAACAGTTACAAAAAGGAAATTCCACATAGAAGTCTCAATGGAATCTAGAGGTCTTCTTCTTTTTCTTTTTACCTTATGCAAAACATTTTAAGAAAGATGGAATTATTTAATTAGGTGTATACCGTCCTTTACATAATAAGATCCTTGGTAGTTGATCATCTTATAAATTAGGATAATCATTTATTACTATTAATTCATAGTTTACCAAAACAAGATGTAAAAAATGTTATTGCAATCATAATCAAATTTCAATAAAATAATATTCAACTTTTATTTTGTTCAATCAATTTAATTCATAGATACTTTGAGTGATTTTTTTTAGGAAGCCACTTTTTCTTTTTTCGAAAAACAAAAGGGAAAATATTTATAGCTGTGGAGGTTGCCAAAATCTCCCTACCTTTTTCGTTTTTATATTTTATTTAAGAATGAAGTTTGATAAATAGACCTATCAGTTTATAGTTTCGGGACGTTGTATATTTTTTTTCATGTTGCATGTGCTAGTTTTATAGAACCTCATCGGTACCATAACATCTTGTTTCATATTTTGTTAACTTAGATTTGTTTATTATTCAATCTAAAAGAGGAATTTAACTAAAGTGTAAGAAATGGGGGGAAAAATACATTCGATGTGGTGAGATATATATGATTCCCTCGTTCTTGATTAGAGGTTTTAGTCACGAAAATATAATTTTTCCTAGTAGCTGGTGAGGAACACTATCCTCTTAAATGGACCCTATACTGGTGCAAAACTGAATTATCCTACTAGTAATTACGATACCAAATAGTTAAAATAAAAAATAAAAAAGAGGTGTTTATAATATTTATAAACTAGTGGAAAGCATTGCTGTATTTTATCCTATGGCCGGCCTGTTTCCATTAGCCACATTTAGAATAGACAAAAAAAATTACTTATTACAGTACTCATTACTGACGAGTTCCAAAAGTTAGGTTTAAATTTTATCATAGAAAGTGTTACAAATAATGTTCAAATAAAGTTAATTAAGCACTGTTTGAGATTCGAGAGAAGGATTTAATTGGATTGTTAACTACGTGAAGTTTAAAGTGGCGTCAATGTTAGTCAATTCTTTTTCACTCTGCCTTCTTTATTTAAAGGAAAATGGTCAAGTTTGTTTATATACCATGTGAAATTAAATAAATTTATTATTTGTTAAATTTTTTATTTCATATCACCTATTTTTTAACAGCATTTCAATCGATGGATGAACATTAAGAAGCAGATTAAAAAGTGCCCGGCCGCACCATTTTTACCAAGGAAAAATTAAGTTACACAACAAACATACACACTCTATTTATCATTCGTAGCTATACTTTCAAAAAATTACATTTCTTAGCTATATTTGAAATTTATAACAAATTCACCTGTAGTACTGAAATAAAAGACCAATTGTTTTGAACTGAAACAAGAGAGTGAAAAGTTGTCATAGCTTTGTGATAAGTTATATGCCTTTGTGTTTTGATGATTTAACAAACTTCACATGAGAACCAGTGATACAAAACCTCAAAGTGCTAGGAACAACAAGTCACATATCTGGCACACGTTCCAACGATATCAATCAAAGGAACAGTAGAGGGAATAGATGGCTATCAGTTCATACAGTCACAGTACAAGTCAACTTCATACAGTTGTTAAAGCTGTTGCACTGTTGCTGTCACGACCCTAAACCGGACCCGGTCAAGATGGCACCTATCGTGAAACAAGGCCAACCAACACAAACCCCCTAACCAACTAAACAGTTATAATAATTCATTTTTAAGTCATTAATAAGCTATAAATTCCAAAATAAAGAGTAGAATAGAATAATGCAGAAAATAACACAGCCCGACATCGGGGTGTCACCAGTCATGAGCATCTAAAATCCGTCTAAGAGTATGAAAAAGACAACATAGTCTAATACAAGGCTAGTACAAAGTGAAATAAAGATAGGAAAGAGAAGCACTGGGTGCGAGCACTGAGCAGGTACCTAGTTAACTCCGAACAAGCGTGCTGGAAAGCAAATCAGCACTCGCTAGCGTGACCCGAGTCTCCTGGATCTGCACACAGGGTGCAGGGATTAATGTGAGTACGCCAACTCAGTAAGTAATAAAAGTAAAGGCAGCTGAGCGATAAGAAAACATGTAAAACACAGCGTAATGCTTCAACAGAACAGTATAAAACCAGAACAATGCAATAAAATAATAAAAGCTCGTAAAAACACCTTAGTTCAGTAAAAACCTCTTTAAAAACAACATTTAGTAGTTCAAACGAGTGATGAAAACATGGAGAAAAGGATAGAAACATAAATCAGCCCCTCAAGCGAAATACCAACAGAACTAGCCCCTCGGGCTATCTCATAATCACTCATATAAGCCCCTCAAGCAATAACATAAAACAACAACAGCCCCTCGGGCAATATCACATCTCACACTGGGTACCCGCGCTCATTGGGGGTGTGCAGACTCCGGAGGGGCTCCTACAACCGAACCGCTATATCAAGCCATCTCGTGGCATAATCAAACTGGCCCTCGGTCTCCAAATCATGAATCAGTACAACACCGCTGCGGCGCGCAGCCCGATCCTATAATATCCTCACAACACATGCCCTCAGACCCACTCAGTCAGAAATCTCTCAAGCCACTCGGGCACAGTAAAATATGATGCTCAGCCCAAAATATCATTTAAAAATATCAAAACAGAGTAAATATGGCTGAGTTATGAAAACAGTAGAAACTACATGACTGCGTACAAATATAAAGTCAAAATGATGAGGAATAGTAGTAAAAATCCCCTAAGAACCCAAAATAGTTGGCACGAGGCCCAAATATGGATTTCAGCCGAAACAATAATAATACTTTCCAAAACGCAATGATAACAAACAATTTTTAATCAAGTACGTAGTTTAATAGTCATACGGGGCGGACTAAGTCACAATCCCCAACGGTGCATGACCACACGCTCGTCATCTAGCATGTGTGTCACTTCAAAGCAGCACAACGATATAAAATTTGGGGTTTCATACCCTAAGGACAACATTTACAATCATTACTTACCTTTATCCAGTCCAAACTCTAGCCCGCGATGCCTTTGCCCCTCGAATCGGCCTCCGGATGCTCCAAATCTATCCAAAAATAGATTTATACCATCAAAATAAGCTAAAGAAACAAAGCCCACTAAAAAATAACCAATTTACATCAAAAATCCCGAAATTGGCCAAACCCGACCCCCAGGCCCACATTTCGGATTCCGACAAAAATCACAAAACTAGAATCCTTACACTCTCGCGAGTTCATACATATCAAGAATACCAAAATCCGACAACAAAT
The DNA here is from genome assembly GCF_000715075.1 of Nicotiana tabacum. NCBI lineage: Eukaryota > Viridiplantae > Streptophyta > Magnoliopsida > Solanales > Solanaceae > Nicotiana > Nicotiana tabacum. The sequence continues at coordinate 198,098,000 of NC_134087.1, forward strand.
AACTCCTCAAATTCCTAAATTTAGGTCTCAAATTTCCAAGCCCTTACTTCCAATTTTAAGCTTTAGATTCCATAAATTCCATGTTTAATTTGATAGAAATCACATTAGGATCGAGTATTAAGTCCATAAATCTTACCTCCAAGTGTTTCCCCTTGATTCCCTTTTCAATCCTCCTCAAAAAACTCTAAAATCGCTCAACAATGGTGAAACTTAGACCCAAAATCGCGGAAATGGTCTTTTAAACATTCTGCCTATCTATTCACGTTCCTTCTTCGCGAGCGCGGTCAACGCCTCGCGTTCGAGAAGCACAAACTTACGTTGACCACTAATTCCTTCATCGCGAACGCGATACCCCAAACGCAAACATGAAGCTTCAGCTCATCAAAGCATTGTGAACGCGACTACCAGCTCGCGAACGCGAAGAACAATTCTCTAGGACCCAAGCTGCTCACCTTTCCTCTACGCGAACCCGGCAAGACCCTCGCGAATGTGATGACCGCTGACCTCAGCCCTTCGTGAACGCGAAGGCCAACTCTAATGCCTTACATCCTAACCCTTCGTGAACGCGGGACATCCATCGCGAGCGCGAAGGCTAAAAGCCTACAACACCAACAACAGTTTTTCTGCAACTTTTTCCAACATGAAATGATCCGTTCAACCACTCGAAACTGACCCGGGGCCCTCGGGACCGCAACCAAACGTGCCAAAAATTTCCATAACCTCATTCAAACTTGTTCTAACCTTCGGAACGCTCAAAACAACATCAAAACACCAAATTTACATCGGATTCAAGCCTAAGAATTCCAAAAACTTCCAAATTCCGCTTTCGATCAAAAGGTCTATCAAACCTCGTCCAAATGACCTGAAATTTTGCACACACATCACAAATGATATAACAGACCTGCTCCAACTTCTGGAATTCCATTGCAACCCCTATATAAAAATTTCACCTATCAACCAGAAAATTCCAAAATTCCAATTTCGCCAATTCAAGGCTAAATCTACTCCGGACCTCCAAAACACATTCCGATCACCCTCCTAAGTCCCAAATCACCTCCCGAAGCGATCCGAATCATCAGAATTCACATCAGAATCCACATAAGTCTACATCTGGTTGACTTTTCCAACTTGATCTTACTCAAAAGAGACTAAGGGTCTCAAACTTTACCAAAACCTCTCCGAATCTGAGCCAACCAACCCGTTAACACATAATACAGCTGAACAAGACAATAAGAAGAAGAAATGGGGGAAACAGAGTGGTAACTCATGAAACGACCGGCCGGGTCATTACATCTCCCCCTCTTAAACAAACGTTCGTCCTCGAACGAGTCAAAAAACATACTTGAAGCCTCAAACAGGTGAGGATATCTACTCCGCATCTCCCGCTCGGTCTCCCAAGTAGCCTCTTCCATGGGCCGACCTCTCCACTGCACTTTCACTGAAGCTATATCCTTTGACCTCTACTTTCGAACCTGACGCTCCAAAATAGCTACTGGCTCCACATCATAAGTCAAATCATCATCTAACTGAACCGTGCTAAAATCCAAAATATGAGGCGGATCGCCAATATACTTCCGGAGCATAAAACACATGAAACACCGGATGCACACTCGACAAGATGGGTGGCAAAGCAAGCTCACAAGCCACCTCACCACTCCTCCGAAGCACCTCAAAAGGCCCAATGAACCGAGGACTCAATTTACCCTTCTTCCCAAATCTCATAACACCCTTCCTGGGTGAAACCTTCAATAGAACCTTCTCACTGACCATGTAGGACACATCCTGAACCTTACTATAAGCATAACTCTTTTGTCTCGACTGCGCCGTACGAAGCCTCTCCTGAATCATCTTCACCTTGTCTAAAGCACCGTGCACCAAGTTTGTACCTAATAGCCTAGCCTCACCCGGCTCAAACCAACTAACTGGAGATCTACACCGCCTCCGATACAAAGCCTCATATGGAGCCATCTGAATACTTGACTGGTAACTGTTGTTATAAGCAAACTCTGTGAGCGGTAGAAATTGATCCCACGACCCTCCAAAATCAATGATAAAAGCGCAACATGTCCTCCAATATCTGAATAGTATGCTCAGACTGCCCGTCCTTCTGAGGGTGGAAGGTTATGCTCAACTCAACCTGAGTACCCAACTCTCGCTGCACAGACCTCCAAAACTGTGAAGTAAACCGAGTGCCCCATACTGAAATGATAGAAACTGGGACACCATGCAAACGAACAATATCCCGGATATAGATCTCTGCCAACCACTCTGAAGAATAGGTAGTACACACAAGATTGAAGTGCGCGGACGTGGTCAGCCGATCCACAATCACCCAAATAGCATCGAACTTCTTCAATGTCTGTGGGAGTCCAACTACAAAGTCCATGGTGATCCGCTCCCACTTCCACTCTGGAATATCCATCTGCTGAAGCAAGCCACCCGGTCTCTGATGCTCATATTTCACCTGCTGACAATTAAGACACCGAGCTACAAATCCCACAATGTCATTCTGCATTCTCCTTTACCAATAATTCTATCTCAGATCCTGATACATCTTCGCGGCACCTGGATGAACAGAATACCACGAGTTATGGGCCTCCTCTAGAATCAACTCCCGAAGTCCATCTATATTGGGCACACATATCCGGCCCTGCATCCTCAATACCCCATCATCACCAATAGTCACATCTCTGGCATCGTTGTGCTGAACTCTGTCCTTAAGGACAAGCAAATGAGGATCATCATACTGGCACTCTCTGATGCGATCAAATAAGGAAGACCAAGAGATCACACAAGCCAATACCCGACTGGGCTCCGAGATATCCAACCTCACGAACCGATTGGCCAAGGTCTGAACAACAACTGCAAGAGGTCTCTCCCCAACAGGAATATACGCCAAACTCCCCATACTCATCGTCTTCCTACTCAAGGCATCGGCCACCATATTGGCCTTTCCCGGATGGTACAAAATAGTGATATCATAGTCTTTTAGCAGCTCCAACCATTTCCGCTACCTCAAATTGAGATCATTCTACTTGAACAAGTATTGGAGGCTACAATGATCAGTAAACACCTCATAAGACACACCATATAAATAATGCCTCCAAAGCTTCAATGCGTGAACAATGGCAGCCAACTCCAAATCATGAACATGGCAGTTCTTCTCATGGGGCTTCAACTGACATGAAGAATACGCAATAACTCTACCCTTTTGCATCAACACACACCCAATACCAACTCTCGAAACATCACAATACACGGTATATGAACCTAAAGGTGATGGCAAAACTAACACTGGAGTTGTGGTCAAGGCAGTCTTGAGCTTCTGAAAGCTCTCCTCACACTCATCCGACCACCTGAATGGAGCACCTTTTTGAGTTAACTTGGTCAAGGGTGATGCAATAGATGAAAATCCCTGAACAAACCGGTGGTAATAACCTGCCAAACCAAGAAAGCTGCGAATCTCTGTGGCTGAGGACGGTCTGGGCCAACTCTGAATCGCCTCTATCTTCTTCGGATCAACCTGAATACCCTTGCTAGACACTGTGAGCACCTAATTTTTGATAATATTTAATTTTTATGTAATTTTTTTAGGGGTTTTAACCTACAATTTTTAGCTTTGTTACACTTTTATTATAAGATAAAAATAGAAAATTTTAAAAGGTCAATTATTACTATTAATATTATTTTTATTTTTTAAAAATAATAAAAAATCTGAAAATATTAAAAGATTTTTTTATATTTTTGGGTGGATATAAAATAAATGAAAAAAAAGAAAGTTGGAATTAAAAAATAAAAGTAAAGGTAACTGAAAATTAAAAATTAAAAGTAAAAGAAAGTAAAATTTTTAAAAGAAAAGCAAAAGAAAGTGGATTGTTTTTTTAAGAAAAGTAAAATAAGTGAAAAATAAAATAAAAGTAATTAAATTTGAAATTTAAAAATAAAAGTAATTAAATTTGAAATTTTAAAATAAAAGTAAGGAAAGGTGGGGATTTATTTTATAAAAAAAAAGTAAAATGTAAGTGGGATTTCTTTTAATTAAAATTTTAAAAAAATAAAAAAATAATATAAAATAAATTAAACCCTGAAAAATTTCGAAATTTTTTGCTATAAATAGCAGAGAAAAGAAGAAAGGAGAGAAAAAAAAAAGAGGAGATAATTGAGAGAAACAATTTTTTTTTCTTCTAAGCTAATGGAATTTCTATTCGAGTCATTCTTTTCTCCTCTTTCTTTCGAACAAAAATACAGTAGTTCACCTCCCAAAACAACCTCTAAATACCACCCAAATGCCAGTCGGAAATTCTTGTCCCGACACTACCAAAAATACTCAAAAGATCGAATTCGCTAGGTTATTCGGAGGAGATATTCATCGTGTTTTTGCTCTGTTTTGTTGAATGACGAGTTAGTTCTCTGTTGCTCCATTTTTGTGGAATATTTTAATATCTTATGAGCTATGAATTTGAGTTACTACTGTATTCACTAAAAATGCATTGTTGGAATAAATACTTGACTGTTATTGGTGAAAAAGTTCGAATATCCCGTTGGTTTTAGTTTATGAGATATTGAATTGGTATTTGGTAGGATAATTTACTAATCTACTAATGTTTATTTAATTACTTTAATTATGTTAATCTTGTTTCATGTTAAGTGTTTTTTCTATGAAATCTTTAAGGTTATAACTTGTTTTTCTGTTTAAGTTGAATTAGTGGAGGTCATTATCATATTTTGGGTTGATTTCTTTTGTTAAAGTCAAAAACAATGATGAAGGAAGAAGACAACAATTTTGTATAAATAAACTATACCATGTTCATATGTAAAATGGGATTTGAGTATATTTGAGCTGGTCCAAGTCTTAAATACGATGATTGTTCACATAATTATTTTTTAATAAAATTCCTTCTATATTTAAAATAGTTTAATAATTTAGTTACGAGTAATAATTAATTTACAATAGATAATATAGTTCGTCAGACAATATTAGGTACGAGTTCGAATATCGACCATGTGTTCTTACACTATCTTTGATAAATCAAGCAATAAATGGTCATGTGTGTGCCTCTGCTCCTTGACTAGTCAATAATAAACTATGTTTGACCATGTGTTCATCCACGTTCCTTGGTCAAATACCAACAAAAAAAAAATCTTGTGTGCTTACAAGCTCCAAGATCAACACAGTTAATAAAACATGATTAATTATTTAAGCGACAATATGCAATAATAATTCAAAGCAAATAAAATACAGTTTATCCAAAATAATATTAGCCAAATATAGTCAATAAAGCGACCGTGCTAGAATCACGGGACTCGGAGAATGCCTTACACCTTCTTCCCGGTCAACAGAATTCCTTACCCGAACTTTATTTTCGCAGACCGATAAAAATAGAGTCAAACCTTTCTTTGACTAGGGATTCGAATAAAAGGTGACTTGGAATACCCAAAAATCAATTTCAAGTGGAGACTCTGTAAATAAAATAATCCCTACTCAAGTTTGTCACGTTAATTGAAAAAACTCTTTAACCCACAATCCATAACATTTCATTATCTTTTGGAGAGGTAAAAAAGGGGTGTGACAGCTCTGGCGACTCTGCTAGAGACTTTCAAGAACTCGAGCTTGTACATGTTGACTTTTTATTTGGCTTTATTAATTTTGTATATATTGTGGTTTATTTGTGCCTAATGTGCTACCTGTTCGCTTTTTACCGCTTCGATATTGTTATACTATACATATAAATTGTCTCCCCACGCACCCCCTCTGAGTCTTCTGGAAATTAAAATTGGGCATTTGCTTGGCATAGCCCGCTTTCTATGAGATAGCCGAGGTGCTTGCCACCCGGTGAAGGATTTTTAGTCACACATGTTTTAAGCGGGGAGCACCACCAGTTATGCCGGAAAGCAATGCTACTGATACGCTGACCCTCCTCGGCTCGAGTTGTCCGCTCGATTAAGCCAGTCTAGATACCTTCTCCACCAGGATTTAAACCTAGAAGAACAAATCTCATGCCAGATATCCCTTGTAGGTTCGCTTTATGTGTATCACATGTATTTGACTTAGCGAAACTCGTCACAGGGGTCGGGTCCGTATAAGACAGGTATCCTCTTTGAGATCATTATGTTCACTTATGTGCTACTTGATACATTATTTGGAAGGATTACTTGCATTGTCGACCGGCTTTAGAAAATTAATGTAGCGGAATTATTAAAAAAAAAAAAGAGAAGAAAAAAAAGGGAGTCTTTCTCCTAGTTTAGCGCAAATAAACCCTTTAAAAAAGATTTTTATAGTAGTCCGGTGTGAGGTATAAAAATTAATTTTCATAAAAATCAAAAGAGAAAAATACTCAATTTCACCGAACTACACGGGTCTGATTCTCACCGGATGTGAGATACGTAGGCAAATCTCATCGGTTCCGGCCCTCAATTTTTAAAAATTAAAACAAAATTCAAAAATATTTTCTTTCTTTCAAAAAATATTTTCTTTCTTTGGAAAATTACAATAAATAAATAAATGATAAATCCAAAAAAAAAATCTTTCAAAAATTCCAAAACAAAAAAGATTGAATTCCAATTTATTTTTTTTTGCTTCAGAAATTTTTCTTTCGAAAATTGAAAGAATAAATTTTAAAATTCAAAAATATTTTATTTCTTTAGAAGTCTTTATTTCAAAAATTCCAAAAAAAGAATAATTCAAAAAAAAACCTTGCTCTTCTTTAGAAGTCTTAGTTTCAACAATTCAATAAAAAAAATTGAATTCTTTCTTTTTACAAAAAAATAAAATCCAAAAATATTTTCCATGTTAGGAGCTTTCGTGGAGTTATTTTATATGAGTAAAAAAAATGAGAGTTACTTTGTGTACTTTATTCCTGATTAGTTTTGAACTACATAATGATCTGATTCATGCGGCATCATGATACGTAGGCAATCCCCATTAGATCCGGTCATGATTTTAAATAACTCAAATAAAAGAGAAAACAAGAAAAATATATATATATATATATATATATATATATATTGAGTAAAAAAAGAGGAAAAAAGAAAGATTGAAAAAAAGAAAAAAAAAGCGACAAAAACAAGAAAGAAGGGGGAGCCATGATAGCTTCTAGCTCGAGGGGGCCATAGGTCATTCAACTAATCATATATGCTTCCTAAGGTCCCACAACACTATTGTCCCCATGCTGCTTATGTCGTGGCACCGCCTCCCAATGCAGTGATAGATGCACAACCTTACATGTGGCCACAATACTATACAGAAAATCAAGATCCACCTCCCAGAAATGCTCGTTCTTACCAAGCTCCATATAATCCCCAAGCAAATGATCCCCAATACAATCCTCGCCAAGAGAACCTCTCAGAAAGAATCAGTTCACCTCCATTGGTGAATCATACACAAGCTTGGTCCAAAAGTTAGTCAGGACAGGTCTAGTGTAGCGAGTGGCCCCGAATCGGCCAAACCCCAAGTCTCTCTTGCACCGGGCTAATGCTAGAAGTGAATACCACCCTGGAGCAATGGGACATGATACAGAAGACTGTTGGACTCTTAAAAGAGCAGTGGAAGACCTCATCGAGGTCAAGACAATAGTGTTTAGGGATGAAGAGGCCCCTAATATGATGAACAATCCTCTGCCTACTCATACCAATGTGCCAGTAGTCGGAATGATTTGTGAAGATGAAAAATTTGATCCGACACTGAAGGTCATTGCAGTCATTGCCAAGATAGAAGAAAGGCCAAAAAAGGGTCGCCAAACCTGAAAGTTCCATATCAGATGTGAGTCTTGGTAGCCGGTCTTGTTATCCTTTCTTCGTTCGGATTATTTTAGAATATGATCCGTGTCACACCTCCTTTTAACGCGCCCGCCCCGAAGGGTTGAATACGCGAGGGAGTTTTTCCAATTTAAGTGACAATATTCGAAATGGGATTATTTATTTAATTCAGAGTCGCCACTTGGGAAAGGTTTGACTTTTGGTGTCCCAAGTCACCGGTTTATCTTGAATCCCAAATCGAGGAAAATATTCGACTTTCCAAATGAAGTCTGCGAACCAGAAATTCTAAGTAAGGAATTCTGTTGACCCGAGGGAAGGTGTTAGGCACCCTCGAATCCCGTGGTTCTAGCACGGTCGCTTAAATTGTTATAATGGCTAGATATCTGATTTATTACATGTTATTACTTATGTGCTTTCATTAAGTTTAAAACCGCTTTTATTATTATTTATTTTTTATGGAATTGCAACATTGTAAAAATGCATTTCGAACCATGTCACAATCAATGCGCCCATGGTTGTTAATACATTCCGACTCCGTTGAGATTTAGATTTGGGTCACATAAATGCGCACCCGAATTTAAGAAGGTAGATTATTAAAATGCACGCGTGAAGCAATTATCGTATTATTATTTCTGGGTAAGGCCGTGAAATTTTGCTAAACGGCTCATCCCGAAGACTAAGTAATTTTAATTAAACATTTATCGAGGGCCCCGCAATTTGTGCGTTTTATTTGGCGAGGCTCATCTCATTTATTTTTATCAGGATAATCCTAAAGTGCCTACATTTTCTATTAAAATTGTCTCTACGAAAGTGAAAGAGAAAAAGGTCTTAATTTATTTACATGCTTTGAGTTGTTATAGTTGAGTTTCGAATATGATTCGTAAATTCTAAAAAATGATACAAGCAAAGCAGTCCGTTGCCAATACGGGCACAGGCTCACGTATTACTACCTAATTATATTATACTAGGCATGTTCTCAGTTTGTCAAATTAAAAAAAAACTTGGCAATCTAATTTTAATCCTAAAACAATTACATGCTGGAATTAACCAATATTATTTAACTAAACAATTTTCTTACAAGTTCCGAAATGGTCTATTCGTTTGATTTTTAACTTAGACGGAGTTACTACACCATTTATTTATTTACTTGGCAATCTAATTTTAATCCTAAAACAATTACATGCTGGAATTAACCAATATTATTTAACTAAACAATTTTCTTACAAGTTCCGAAATGGTCTATTCGTTTGATTTTAACTTAGACAGAGTTACTACGCCATTTTAAGCAATATATAGATAGTTCATCCGTTAAGCTATCGTTGGATGTTCCACTATATATACATTAAATAGCTACATGATTCCGATTTTTGTAAGCTAAATAATTTATATATACAAATAAAATTAAGAATATAATTCAAAAATAAATTTAGAACTTCAATTCTTCATTTTTTTTGTATTCATGCTTCCTGTTTCAGTTTACAATAATCAGCGTGTCAGTTGTGTACCTGATATTGGAAGCAAAAGAAAAGTGAGAGATCAGCAGAAATTCAGTAGCATACAACAACAGCAATCCCAGCAACTAGTAACAACCAGCGACGAGAAACTTAGTGACAGATTTTGAAATCAAGACAAAATCCGGAAACAACAACAACCAACGGACAGAAGCAAAGGGAAACTTTTTTTCAGATTTTTGAAAGACTAGTTAGTGTTTAACCCTTAATTTCTCAATCCGTATCTCAGAATATTTGGACTATATATCAGGTGTATATTCTTCTTCTTTTGAATTTCCAGAATGTTTTTCTTTTTGTTTTTCTAAAATCTTAGTATTTTTTTTTTCTCTTAAATTTTTTCTCTCTTCTAAATCTGATTCAAGACCTCTCTATATATCCCCCAACCCATAAATCTTTTAATCAATTAAAATCAACCCATTTTCTCTACCAAACCCATTATCTTCCCACTCATCCCCATTACATTAAATAAACATATCACACCACCCCATTATATTTTGTCCCCCATGCCTAACATAAAATAATGCAAGATTCCCCCTTTAAATTAAATCTTGTCCCCCCTTTATATTAAACAAATATATCACAATCCACCCCATTTCATTTTGTCCCCCATGCTTCATATAAACAAATACAAAATGTACAATTCCTAAACTACCCCTCCGACCCTATTACAAATTACTATTTTACCCCCGAAAGTACTATGAATTTACCAAACTACCCATCAGCTATAACACATCAATTAATCAAACTTAACCAAAATATAGACAATATGATCAATTTCTAACAATGTTCAAACAACAATATGAACACGGATGAACATCATAACAACAATATCACATAAACACGATTTTAACAATATTTCAACAACAAATCACATGAACATGATTTCTTCAATATTTTATCAACAAATCACATGAACACAAATTGAACAATAAAGAACAACTAAAATTTGATTGAACAATATTTTTTTAGCAACGATCAATCCTATTTTCAGATTCAACAACAACAATCAAACAAGTATATTTAGATTTCCAAATTCAATAATATTGAACTTAAAATCAACTCTAACAACATTACAACAAACAATTTCTATATTAAACTTAAACAAGATTATGAGACAAATTTAAAAAATAATCATAAGTGATAAACAAGAAATCAAACTATACAAATTTCGGATTCAAGAACAATCAAACAAAGTATGAACATGAATGAGTCTATTTTAACACAACAAACATGACGGATTAAATGATTAAACTAACATTAATAATTTCTGGAAAATATATAACAACATGAAACAAATTGAAGAAATAATCAATTAAATTTCAATTTGAATCTAACAAACAATCAAACTAACAAATTCTTACCTAAACCACAAAACAAACATGAAATAAACATGAAAAACCACTAATTAAATTTCCATTTGAAATCTGAAAATTAATTCAACAAAACATATGAACATGAACAAAACCAAAAATCAAATATCTACCGATTTTAGATTCGAGAAATATCAAAACGAAACACGGACAAAAATAAAACTCAAAATCTACTAACATCGACACGAAATATGTACGGACTGTTTCGACAAACCTCGACCAAACAACCATGTCATTCCGGATTTTGACGAAGCATTCATGTACAAAGAATGAAGCAACAACAGAAGCAATACCTTGACCAAACAACTCGTCATGTAAAGCTCGACGAAGGATCTCGATTCGACGATAAACCTTCGAACTTTGCCAGACTTTAACCGGACTGCCTTGCGTCGTCAACAAGAGTACGATGGTGAGCAACAAACATGACTCATGGAGTCGCAGCAGTGAAGCGTCTGAAGCAAACGCAGCTTGACGCCGAAACAGGAGTAGTGAGGCGACGCCGCGTCCATGGCTGGAGCTCGTGAGCTCGACTACCCAACTCGAAGTCGACGAAACAAAGAAGATGAAACAGAAAGATCGATCATGGGGCAGCTGCGGGCAGCATGGAGGAGCTGGAAGGAGGGGTCATTTGCAGTGGGGTTTCCACCATGGGAGGGAAGCTATGGCGATGGGTTGACGAGGGTAGTGACAGCAGGAGGGTGTCGAGCTTGAAGCGGACGACGAAGCTGGACGATGAGGCTGGACGATGCAGCAGCGATAGCTGTTGCTTGACGGGGAATGAAGGGTCGTTTGGGCAAGATAGTGAGGCTACTGGAGGTGGGCGATGACGAAGACAAAGAAGAAGATGAAGCAGTAGCAGTAGCGCGAGCAGCAGGTGGACTGTTGGGACGTGAAGTTGAGGACTGGCTCAGCAGTAGAAACGATGATGGTGAAAGGGAGCCGACGGACTGGTCGTTGATGACGAAGACGCAGCAGTGGCGACCATGGTTGTCGAGTTCGAGCTTGAAGGTGGTTGTGTGGTTTTAATGGAGGACGGGGGGTCGTTTGGACGCGAGGGTGTTTGTGTGGACGAAGAAGAAAGTAAAGGGAAGCCATGGGAGGTGTTTTTGAGTTTGGGGAAGAAGAAGCCAAAATGGGGGGGGGGGATCCTTTCTTAGTTTTTTTTAGGGTTTTGGTTATTTTTTTTTTGTGTTTGGACAAAAAATGAAGAATGAAAATGAAGAGGGGGAGTTGGGTTGTTGGTACTGGACTGGGTCGACCCTGTTCGAAATGGACTAGGTCGTAGGGAAGATTTGGCCATTTTTTGGGCCTGTGGCTTAAAATTGAAGACGAGGCCCAATTCCGACTTTCTTTATATTTTCGCTCTCTTTTCTTCTTTCATTTTTCTAAAACTAAATTATAAAAAATACTTAAACTATTATTAAGAACTAAATTAAGTTATAAAAGCGCAAATTAACTCCCAATAACAATTAACGCACAATTAAGTATTAATTAAGCATAAAATCGTATATTTGGACATTAAATGCTAGAAATGCAAACGATGCCTATTTTGTAATTTTTAATTTTTGTAAAACAAATTTAATTACTAACAATTATAGAATTAAATTCTACATGCAAAATGCGACATATTTTTTTATTTTTTATTAATTTAGCAAATAAACACGCACAGACAAATGCCAATAATTATTCAAAATATAACAAAATATCACAAAATTGCACACCAAAGAAAAATCATTTTATTTTTGAATTTTTTGGGAGTAATTCTCATATAGGGCAAAAAACACGTGCTTACAATCCGGATGTTTTACTTTATTGTCTTACTTTTCAATGTAAATCTTTCTATCTCATTGTCCAGGAATGTTTCTTTTCTTAATCTTGTCACTTTTCTTATTCCCTTTTCAGTTCTGATAGTGCAGATTTTAATGACATGACATACTTGCGGACTTCATGCCTAGATCTTAAATGTTGTCAGACCCTGAAATAATGATTAAGAAATAGAATGCGTTGAAGACAAGGTTTGTAAGAAATTAAATAGAAAATTGAAACGAAGTTGAGATTTCCTCTCTTCGGATCATTGTTGAAGTCGAGATTGGGGATAAAGATTGGTTCAAGACCCGATTGAAAGAATTGATATTGATTAATAAAAAGCGATTGGATGCAGTTTGTCATGGGCAGTTGTACCAACATAAATGGCCCATGCCTACAACAAGAAAGTGCGGCCTAGGAAATTTGGATTGGGGCAACTCTTTCCGAGACGTATTCTCTCGCATCATGAAGAAGATAAAGGAAAGTATGCTCCAAATTAGAAAAGTCCATACATTACAACAAGAGTACTGGCAAAAGATAGCATTGTACTTCAGAAGCATAAAAGGAAATATCTCTGAAACAACCGTCAATGCGGATGCAGTCAAAAGGTACTATGTTTGACCCTCTGTGCAACATTAATATTCTCTAATTGGGATGACGGAGGCTTTCATTCTCGCTACCCAAATACCATCAACCCTTTTTGCCAACCCTTTGAGCCGGTTACCTTTCTTTGATTACCCTCTTTGGAACCTAAAGGTGTTATTGAAAAAAAACAAAACAAAAAACAAAACAAAAATTAAATGAAAAATGAAAAAACAAATGAAAAAAATCAAAACAAGTTCAAGTCGATTGAACTATGTTTGACTTGATTCCTAAAGAATACATAGGTAGCCTCGCTTTGAGGTTCAGTCACACCAAAATAAAAATTCACATTCCCCAAAAGTGAAAACTGGGGCATATGTAATAATGGTTCGGCGATGGTTTTGCCTGAATGGTTCCAAAGTTGTAATTCAATCCAAATTCTTTTTACCTAAATCCTTTTCAAGTCCTTCCGATCAATCGACGAGAATGTTTAAGAATTGAAGGATACAGTTACTTGGATCTGATACAACCAAATGAAAAAAAATAAAATGAGAGATTCTTATTGGTGGAAACCCTCACGGGTACAGTAAGGTGATGGTGAGTAAAAAAACCAAAATGAGAGAGTCTTGTTAGTGAAAACCCGCAAAGAGCACTATAGGGTAATGACGGGAAGAGAAATGAGAGAGGTCAGTTGGTGAAAACCTGCAAAAGGGCGCCACTGATCGAAAAAGGGATCCTCACTTCCATTGGCATCGACATAGCATTGGGTAAGGTTTCTCGATTTTGAGGCAAAAGTTATGATAAATTTCTGAGAGTCACACGGTTTACACAGATCAGGCATCCAGTCCAAAAGGCATGTCATGTTCATTGAAGTCTGCATGTACTCCAGATAAGTCCTTTCCTTTCCCCGAAAGGGAGACCTCTTGCCTAAATTCATTGTCAATTTCATTGTTTATTTTTCTTTGAATCCCTTTCAGTCTAACTCTATTCCAAAACCAAGGCAAAGAAGGGATAGCAAGACTGATTTATAGGGCTCTTGATTGAAGAAAAGAGATAGATTGAAAAGGGCACCCAACCTCGGTAAGGGCATCAAGGCCACAAACTGACCACCACTTTGAAAACTCACAATTTTTCTTTGTTTGAAGCAGGAACAACGTAATGCAAAATTGCAATTCCTAAAGGACGAATGTAATCAAAGGTAAGTTTCCTAAAAAATCTTCACTTTCCTTTATTTCTAGCATAAATCAGTGCAGTGTATACCTCGCACTTTCATAGCTTAACCCAGGTATAACCTTTTCGCCTAGGGGGATCCAGCTCATAGTTCCGGGTAGAAGTACTCTTCGCTCAGGTTGTTTTATGTAGCTTAACTCGGGTAGAACTTTTTCGCCTAGAGGGATTCAGCTTATAGTTCCGGGTAGAAGTACTCTTCGCTCAGGTTGCTTTACACAGCTTAAATCAGGTAGAACCTTTTCGCCTAGAGGGATCCAACTCATCGTTCCAGGTAGAAGTACTATTCGCTTACGTAGTTTCAAAGCTTAACCCAGGTAGAACCTTTTCGCCTAGGGGGATCCAGCTCATATTTTGGGTAGAAGTTCTCTTCGCCCAGGCTTAGTTTTATAGCTTAACCCAGGTAGAACCTTTTCGCCTAGGCAGATCCAGCTCATATTTCCGGGTAGAAGTACTCTTCGCCCAAGCTTAGTTTTCATAGCTTAACCCAGGTAGAACCGTTTCGCCTAAGGGAATCCAGCTCCTATTTCTCGATAGAAGTACTTTTCGCCCAAGCTTAGTTTTCACAGCTTAACCCAGGTAGAACCTTTTCGCCTAGGGGGATCCAGCTCATATTTCCGGGTAGAAGTACTCTTCGCCCAGGCTTAGTTTCATAGCTTAACCCAGGTAGAACCTTTTCTCCTAGGGGGATCCACATCATAGTTCCGGGTAGAAGTACTCTTCGCCCAGACTTAGTTTTCAAAGCTTAACCCATGTAGAATCTTTTCGCCCAGGGGGATCCAGCTCCTATTTTCGGGTTGAAGTACTCTTCGCCCAGGCTTAGTTTTCGTAGCTTAGCCCAGGTAGAACCTTTTCGCCCAGGGGGATCCAACTCTTATTTTCGGGTAGAAGTACTCTTTGCCCAGGCTTAGTTTTCGTAGCTTAACCCAGGTAGAACCTTTTCGCCTAGGGGGATCCATCTACATATTTCTGAGTAGAAGTACTCTTCTCCAGACTTGCTTTTCTTAGCTTAACCCAGGTAGAACCTTTTTGCCTAGGGGGATCCAGCTCATATTTCTGGGTAAAAGTACTCTTCGCCCATGCTTAATTTTCGCAGCTTAACCCAGGTAGAACCTTTTCACCTAGGGGGATCCAACTCCTATTTCCGGGTAGAAGTACTATTTACCGAGGCTTGTTTTACGTAGCTCAACCCAGGTAGAACCTTTTCGCCTAAGGGAATCCAGCTCATAGTTCTGGGTCGAAGTACTCTTCGCTCATGTTATTTTTCATAGCCTAACTTAGGTAGAACCTTTTCGCCTAGGGGGATCCAGCTCATAGTTCTGGTAGAAGTACTCTTCGCCCAGGCTTGCCTTTTGTAGTTTAAACCAGGTAGAACTTTATCACCCAGGGGGATTCAACATTTTTTAATACAGGGTGACAACCCCTTGTTACATTTCCTTTTTCAGTAATACATGGCACCAACCCTTGGTTACATTCCCTTACCAGTATAGGGTACGCCAATCCCTAGCTTTGTTTTCCAATATAACGTACATTAATCCTTAGTTGAAACACCATTTAGACAATCAGGGTACAGTATTCCCAAAGAATCATATTTTCTCCTAAGGTACACCAATCCTGACACTTTAGTGCTTTTCGTAAAGAAGTAGTTTAGAATTTTATTACAATAACTCACGAAATTTCCTAGTGAAAACTGGGGCAGAAAAATTTTGTTTGTTTGTTTGTTTTGGTGTTTGAGCAGATTTTTTACCTCGAGGCACAGGGTCCGAGATGACCAAAAGAAGAATTCTCAATCTAGAATAAATAAAAGAAAAGGAAAAGAAGTGAGTTAGAAATGCAGAAGCAGATAAAATTTGGACTGTTCAAGACATGACTGAAATCACGAGCATTGCATTTTTCAGTTTTGATTAGAAGAAGAAGTAGAAGAATGAACTAGCACCAGCAGCTAACAAGCATCAAGGTTTAGTGATTCAGTCTACATGAAGAACCAGTCAAGACTCAAGATCATATTTTAGAAGACTTATAAATATGAATCTTGTAACTCATAGTTGATAGACTTATTTTTTTTTTGATTTTAAGGTAAAACAGAACTACAGACCGGAGCCTCGACGGTACCTCACTCGACTCCTCAAACTCATCATTTTCTCATTTTCTTGAACTACACGTGACTTGATTCCCCTATAACCCGGGATATGTAGGATGTCCAAAACCAAGACTCGGTTGCACCCTTTCTCTTTTCTTTTATCTCTTTTGAATAAAGATATGATCAAAAATTAGTCACATGGGTCGCCTTATCTTTGCTTGAAAACTCTTCATGTTTTCAAGCAAAGAGGGGCATGCTGTGAGTACCTAATTTTTGACAATATTTAGTTTTTATGTTAAATTTTTAGGGGTTTTAAACTACAATTTTTAGCTTTGTTACACTTTTTATTATAAGATAAAAATTCAAATTTTTAAAAGGTCAATTATTACTATTAATATTATTTTTATTTTTTAAAAATTATTTTTAAAATAATAAAAAAACCAAAAATATTAAAAGATTTTTTATATTTTTGGGTGGATATAAAATAATTGAAAAAAAGATAGTTGGAATTAAAAAAATAAAAGTAAAGGTAGTTGAAAATTAAAAAATTAAAAGTAAAAGAAAGTAGAATTTTTAAAAGAAAAGCAAAAGAAAGTGGATTGTTTTTTTAAGAAAAGTAAAATAAGTGAAAAATAAAAACTAAAAAAAGTAATTAAAGTTGAAATTTTAAAATAAAAGTAAGGAAAGGTGGGGATTTATTTTATATAAAAAAAGAAAAGCAAAATGTAAGTGGGATTTCTTTTAATTAAAAAAATAATAAAATACTATAAAATAAAAAAATCTGAAGAATTTCGAAATTTTTTGCTATAGGAGAGAAAAGAATAAAGGAGAGAAAAAAGAGAGGAGATAATTGAAAGAAACAATTTATTCTTCTTCTAAGCTAACGGAATTTTTATTCGAGTCATTCTTTTTTCCTCTTTCTTTCAAACAAAAATACAGTAGTTCACCTCCCAAAACAACCTTTAAATACCATCCAAACGCCAGTCGGAAATTCTTGTCCCGACCCCACCAAAAATACTAAAAAGATCGAGTTCGCTAGGTTATTCGGAGGAGGTATTCATCGTGTTTTTGCTCTGTTTTGTTGAATGACGAGTTAGTTCTCTGTTGTTCCATTTTTGTGGAATTGTTTAATATCTTATGAGCTATGAATTTGAGTTACTACTATGTTCACTAAAAATACATTGTTGGAATAAATACTTGACTGTGGTGAAAAGGTTTGAATATCCCGTTGGTTTTAGTTTATGAGATATTGAATTGGTATTTGGTAGGATAATTTACTAATCTACTAATGTTTATTTAATTACCTTAATTATGTTAATCTTGTTTCATGTTAAGTGCTTTTCCTATGAAATCTTTAAGGTTATAACTTGTTTGTCTGTTTAAGTTGAATTAGTGGAGGTCATTATCATATTTTGGGTTAATTTCTTTTGTTAAAGTCAAAAACAATGATGAATGAAGAAGACAACAATTTTGTATAAATAAACTATACCATGTTCATATGTAAAATGGGATTTGAGTACATTTGAATTGATCCAAGTCTTACATACCATGATTGTTCACATAATTATTTTTTAATAAAATTCCTTCTATATTTAAAATAGTTTAATAATTTAATTACGAGTAATAATTAATTTCCAATAGATAATATAGTTCGTCAGACAATTTTAGGTACGATTTCGAATATCGACCATGTGTTCTTACACTATCCTTGATAAATCAAGCAATAAATGGTCGTGTGTCTGCCTCCGCTCCTTGACTAGTCAATAATAAATTGTGTTTGACCATGTGTTCATCCTCGTTCCTTGTTGAAATACCAACCATAAAAAAAACCTTGTGTGCTTACAAGCTCCTAGATCAACACAGTTAATAAAACATGATTAATTATTTAAGCGACAATATGCAATAATAATTCAAAGCAAATAAAATACAGTTTATCCAAAATAATATTAGCCAAATATAGTCAATAAAGCGATCGTGCTAGAATCACGGGACTCGGGGAATGCCTTACACCTTCTTCCCGGTCAACAGAATTCCTTACCCGAAATTTATTTTTGTAGACCGATAAAAAGAGAGTCAAACCTTCCTTTGACTAGGGATTCGAGTAAAAGGTAACCTGGAACACCCAAAAATCAATTTCAAGTGGCGACTCTGTAAATAAAATAATCCCTACTCAAGTTTGTCACGTTAATTGAAAAAACTCTTTAACACACAATTCATAACATTTCATTATATTTTGGAGGGGTAAAAAAGGGGTGTGACAGACACCACGTGCCCCAAGAAAAACTACTGAACTGAGCCAAAACTCACATTTGGAGAACTTTGCATAAAACTTCTCCTCCCTCAATCTCTGCAACACAACTCTCAAATGTTCCGCGTGCTCCTCCTGACTACGCGAGTATACCCGGTTATCATTAATGAATCTATGACAAACGAGTCGAGATAAGGTCGAAACACGCTGTTCATCAAATGCATGAATGTTGTTGGGGCATTGGTTAGCCCAAAAGACATCACCAGGAACTCATAATGACCATATCGGGTCCTAAAAGTCATCTTAAGAATATCCAAGTCCCTGATCTTCAACTGGTGATACCCTGAACGAAGATCAATCTTAGAGAACACTCTCGCTCCCTGAAGCTGGTCAAACAAATCATCGATACGAGGCAAATGGTACTAGTTCTTGATTGTTACTTTGTTCAACTGCCAGTAATCAATGCACATTCTCATCGTGCCATCCTTCTTCTTGACAAATAAAACCGGCGCACCCCAAGGTGACACACTAGGTCGAATAAACCCCTTATCAAGGAGTTCCCAAAGCTGCTCCTTTAACTCCTTCAAGTCCGCTGGTGCCATGCGATACGATGGAATAGAAATGGGTTGAGTGACCGGTGTCAGATTAATACCAAAATCAATATTCCTATCCGGTGGCATGCCCGGCAGGTCTGCAGGAAACATATCGGAAAAATCTCTCACAACAGGAACATAATCAATACTGGGAGTCTCTGCACCGACGTCCCTCACAAAGGCTAAGTATGAAAGACAACCTTTCCCAACCATCCGCTGGGCCTTCAAGAACGAAATCACCCTACTTGGGACAAAATCAGTCGAACTTTGTCACTCAATCCATGGCACACCCGGCATAGCCAACGTCACTATCTTAGCATGACAGTCCAAAATAGCACGACACGGAGATAGCCAATCCATGCCCAATATCACATCGAAGTCCACCATATAAAACAATAATAGGTCCACTGGAGTCTCCAGACCCCTAATAGTCACCACACACGACTGGTACACATGATCCACAATAATAATATCGCCCACCGGAGTAGATACACGAACATATGAAATAAGAGACTCACGGGGCGTATCCAAATAACGAGCAAAATATGATGACACATATGAAAAAGTAGAACCGGGATCAAATAACAGGAGCTACATAGTCCTGAACAGCTGCAACCGGCTAGGCTGGAGGTGCCCCTGGTGTTTGAAGTTCCTGCATGACCTGCTCAGGTGTGCGAGCAGCAGGAGTCTGAGTACCCCCCCCGGCCTAAGAAGTAGCTGCAGCTGTAGTAATTGAGACCGCCTGAGCTAGGCCAGTGCATACTGATAGAATCTGTGTCAGGGCCTCATGAAGACCTGGAATCACTACGGGCACAACTGGTGCCTGAGCTAGTGCTGCTGGAATGTCCACAACTAGGACCTGATCATGAATTGGAGTGGCTTGTGGATCTGCAGGTGCTGCCCTAGCTACTGTGCGGGCTACACCCTTGCCCCTACCATGGCCTCGATCGCGTCCTCGGCCTCTAGTGGCCCCAACTAGTGGTACTGGTGTTCGTCCATCCTGACCGGTAGCACGTGTTCTCACCATCTGTGAGAGAATAGAATAATAGAAGTTTAATACCTGGATCAACAAATTCGCACGACAAGAATTTCAAGAATATGAAGTTTTTCCTAAAGGTTTTACAGCCTCTCGAGGATACATACATACGTCTCCGTACCGATCCGCGAGACTCTACTAAACCTGCTCATGACTCGTGAGACTTATGTAACCTAGGCTCTGATACCAATTTGTCACGACCCAAAACCTAACCCGTCGTGATGGCGCCTATCGTGATACTAGGCAAGCCGACCTTTCCAAAACACTTTCAAAATTTAACATAAATGATTAATAAGTTATAAATCCCAAAATAAAGAGTAGAATAGAACAATACGGAAAACAACACAGCCCGACATCGGGGTGTCGCCAGTCATAAGCATCTAAAATCCGTCTAAGAGTATGAAAAAGACAACATAGTCTAATACAAGGCTAGTACAAAGTGAAATAAAGATAGGAAGGAGAAGCACTGGGTTGCTAACGCCGAGCAGCTACCTAGTCAACTTCGAACAAGCATGTTGGAAAGCAAATCAGCACTCGCTAGCGTGACCTGAGTCTCCTGGATCTGCACACAGGGTACAAGGATTAATGTGAGTATTCCAACTCAGTAAGTAATAAAAGTAAAGGCAGCTGGGCGATAAGAAAACACGTAAAACACAGCATAATGCTTCAACAGAATAGTATAAAACCAGAACAATGCAATAAAATAGTAAAAGCTCGTAAAAACACCTTAGTTCAGTAAAAACCTCTTTAAAACATCATTTAGTTTTTCAAACGAGTGATGAAAACAGGGAGAAAAGGATAGAAACATAAATCAGCCCCTCGGGCGAAATACCAACAGAATTATCCCCTCGGGCTATCTCACAATCACTCATATAAGCCTCTCAGGCAATAACATGAAACAACAACAGGCCCTCGGGTAATATCACATCTCACATTAGGTACCCGTGCTCATTGGGGGTATGCAGACTCTGGAGGGGCTCCTACAGCCCAAGCGCTATATCAAGCCATCTCGTGGCATAATAAACTGGCCCTCAGCCTCTAAATCATGAATTAGTACAACACCGCTACGACGCGTAGCCCGATCCCATAACATCCTCACAACACAGGCCCTCGGTCCCACTCAGTCAGAAATCTCTCAAGCCACTCGGGCATAGTAAAATATTATGCTCAGCCCAAAATATCATTTAAAATGTCAAAATAGAGTAAATATGGCTGAGTTATGAAAACACTTGAATACAACATGACTGAGTACAAATATAAAGTCAAAACGGTAAGGAATAGTAGTAAAAATCCCCTAAGGATCCAAAACAATTGTCCCGAGGCCCAAATATGGCTTTCAGCCCAAAACATGATAATACTTTCCAAAACACAATGATAGCAAATAATTTTAAATCAAGTACGCAGTTTAATTGTCATATAGGATGGACTAAGTCAGAATCCCCAACGGTGCTCGACCCCACACTCATCATCTAGCGTGTGTGTCACCTCAAAGCAACACAACGATGTGAAATCCGGGGTTTCATACCCTTAGGACAGCATTTACAATCATTACTTACCTCTATCCGGTCCAAACTCTAGCTCGCAATGCCTTTGCCCCTTGAATCGGCCTCCGGATTCTCCAAATCTATCCAAAAACAAATGTATACCATCAAAATATGCTAAGGGAATAAAGCCCACTCGAAAATAACCAATTTACATCAAAAATCCCGAAATTGGCCAAACCCGATCCCCGGACCCACGTCTTGGATTCCGACAAAAATCAAAAAACTAGAATCCTTACACTCTCGCAAGTTCATACATATCAAGAATACCAAAATCCGACGACAAATGACCCCTCAAATCCCAAGCTTTAAGTCTCCAATTTCCAAGCCCTAACTTCTAATTTTAGGCTTTAGATTCCACAAATTCCATGTTTAATTAGGTAGAAATCACATTAGGATCGAGTATTAGGTCCATAAATCTTACCTCCAAGTATTTCTCCTTGATTATCTCTTCATTCCTCCACAAAAAGCACTAAAATTGCTCAACAATGGTGAAACTTAGACCCACAATCGCGGAAATGGTCTTTTAAACATTCTGCCCATCTATTCACGTTCCTTCTTCGCGAACGCAGTCAACGCCTCGCGTTCGCGAAGCACAAACTTACGTTGACCAATAATTCCTTCTTCGCGAACATGACACCCCAAATGAGAACGCAAAGCTTCAGCTCATCAAAGAATCGCGAACGCGACTACCAGCTTGCGAACGCGAAGAACAATTCTCCAGGACCCCAGCTGCCCACCTTTCCTCTACGCGAACGCGGCAAGACCCTAGCGAACGCGATGACCACTAACCTCAGTCCTTCGTGAACGCGGGACCACCTTCGCAAACGCGAAGGCCAACTCTATTGCCTCACATCCTAACCCTTCGCGAATGTGGGACATCCATCGTGAACGCGAAGGCCAAAAGCCTCCAACACCAACAATATTTTTTCTGCAATTTTTTCCAACATGAAATGATCCGTTCAGCCACCCGAAACTCACTCAAGGCCCTCGGGAACTCAACCAAAACATGCCAACAAATCCCATAACCTTATTCAAACTTGTTCCAATCTTTGGAACGCTCGAAACAACATCAAAACACCAAATTTACATCGGATTCAAGCCTAAGAATTTCAAAAACTTCCAAATTCCGCTTTCGATCAACAAGTCTATCAAACCTCATCTGAATGACCTGAAATTTTGCACACACATCACAAATGACACAACGGACCTACTCCAACTTATGGAATTCAATTATGACCCCTATATCAAAATCTCACCTATCAACCGGAAAACGCCAAAATTCCAATTGCGCCAATTCAAGCCTAAATCTACTCTGGACCTCCAAAACACATTTCGATCACGCTCCTAAGTCCCAAATCACCTCCCGAAGCTATCTGAACCATCAGAATTCATATCCGAGCCCTTTTTCACATATGTCAACATCCAATTGACTTGTCCAACTTAAATTTACTCAAAAGAGACTAAGGGTCTGAAACCTTACCAAAATCTCTCCAAACCCGAGCCAACCAACCCGATAATACATAATACATCTGAACAAGATAATAAGAAGCAAAAAGGGTCGAAACGGAGTGGTAACTCATGAAACGACCAACCGAGTCGTTACAGTTGCATTGCACGCGCAAGAGTCCAACAGTCACTTTTTGAAGCATGCTATGTACCGAATACTTGCTTACATAATCTCAATGGCCTTACTTATAAATTATAAACATGAGTCAAGGGATTATATACACTTGAAAACCCTAAATCATTAATTCTCTCTCAAGTGTGATGCCGCCTTCATTCACTTCAAGGCTTGAAGAATAAAGTAGCAACAAAACAAAGGACCAGATCCTAGCACTGAGTTCATCTTGTGTCCTTAGTATTTTTATAACTTTGTTATTGTATTCACTTGTAATCCCTACTCAGCTTAGTTAGAAGCATCTCGTAGGATATCTTTGTAAACGATAAACGTTGTGTTTGTGTTTGACTAGAGTTAGTCAAAGTTGTGAGCTTTGTAATAGAGTTATTTCAAAGAAGCTCGCAATAAAGTTATTGCAAGTAGGTGATGGATGAACAGTTTAATTTCTAAGTTATAATAGGTTGTAATCTAAAGTTGCTCGGTTAGTTAAGTTAAAATCCTACGAGTGTAGGTTGTGGTTTTTAATCCCGTGTGCTGGGAGTTTTCCATGTAAAGTACTGTTGTGCTATTTACTTACTGTTTTGTGTGTGTGTTCTGTAGAAACTAATAGAGAACTAGGTTCTCTATACAGATTGATGGACTCTTAGTTTACAATAATTGGTATCAGAGCAGGTTCTTTCTATATGGCTAACACCTAGAAAGGATCCACTGGCTTCTCCACCAAATTTTGAAAAGATTAATCAACCTACAAACCACCAAGATTCAATGGTCAATACTATAGCTAGTGGAAGACAAGAATGCATAATTTTATCATGGCTGAAGATTCGAAGTTTTGGGATGTCATTTGTGATGGACCCTTCGTCCCTATGAAGACTATTGGCGAGACAACAGTGACAATCCTAAAGACAAGGAAGGAATACAACGATGTCAATCGCAAAGCTATAGAGAAAAACTTTCGAGCAAAGAAGATCCACATCTATGGTATTAAACCAGACGAGTACAACAGAATCTCAGCTTGTCAATTTGTCAAGGAGATCTGGGAGGCTCTCCAAACCTCACATGAAGGAATAAATCAAGTCAAACAGTCAAAGATCGACATGCTCCCTATTGAGTACAAACTCTTCAAGATGAAAGATGATGAGTCCATTCAGGACATGCATACTCGTTTCACTTCCATCATCAATGAGCTCTATTCTCAGGGAGAGATCATTCCAAAGAACAAACTGGTCAAGAAAAATACTCAGTGTGTTACCTGGTTCTTGGGAGAGCAGCTATCATAGAGGCAACAGATATGCAAAAGCTGCTGATTGATAAACTCGTTGGAAATCTGAAGACCTATAAAATGAAGAAGAAAAAGGACCATGAAAGAAGAGAACCTCAAAAGGAGAAGAACCTTATCAAAATAGACAACATTGACTCAAGTGGTGATGATACTAACATGGCCTATTTGACATGGAGGTTACATAAATGGTTCGCATAAATGGAGGTATCCCGAAAAAGAGTAACTCTAGCAGAACAAAAGGCTATGACTACTGTCACAAATGCGAGAAGCCAGCACATTTCATCAAAGATTGTCCTTTCCACAAGCAGGAATATTACAAGCATAACACAGATAAGACGGACAAGAGGAACCTGGTTCCTGACAATTCTAACAGGAAATTCAAGAGAAAAGATATTGCTAACAATGTTGTAAAACAAGCTCTTGCTGCATGGCGAGATTCCTCTAGTAAATCTGATGGCAATGATGAACAAGGAGACACCTCCATAATGGCCATTGAAAGCGAAGTAGCTAAATATGATTCCATCTTTGCCCTGATGGCAAAATCTGATGAAGATGACGATGACGATGACGATGAGATAAACTTTCTAGACATTCAAAAAAATTTAAAGTCTTACTCTCAAAAGAAGTTTGTATCTTCAGCTAATGTCCTGATTGATGCTTACTATAACCTTATCAATGATAAAAATATTTTATCTAAGGAATTAGAAGAGGCAGAGCATCAGAGAGATGATTTATTGGTCGTAGTTGTTGATTTAAAAGAAATTATTGAGAATTTAAAGAATGAAAAGGATGTTCTAACTGAGAAAATTGAAAAGGTAGAATATGAGAGAGATGACTTGTTGGTAGTAGTTGTGAATCTAAACGAAATAGTAGAGGAATTAAAAAGGGAAAATATTTATGTGAAAGCTTCAATTGAAAACTGCATGAACTCTTCAAAGGGAAAGAGAGTGGCGATTGAGGCATACCTTAATCTTGAAAATAAGGTAAAATTGAGTTTGTATGCTGAATTGGAAAGAAATAGACAACTTCATGAAGGTTTAAGCAAGGTTAAAATGATCTTGATAAATCTCTGAATTGGACCTGGTCCTCTGATACAATCACCTCTATGTATAAAAGTAATAGGTGGAGCAGGTAGGGAATCAGGTTCAAAAAGGAAATGGCTCCGTACAACCCATGTAGCAATTATGTTACTGTTCTTGCCAACTGGCTTTGCGCTCATTGTGGTAACTTGGTCATTTCAAAGATTCATGTAAGGCTAAATTTCAGTCCCAATAGAAAAATAATTTTTTTGTTAAAAAGGTATCTACTGCTAGGGAACATGGTCCCTACAATAAAAAAACATGCGATGCCTGCTTGGACAGGAAGAAATTTAATTTGCCCTTTTCGTCACTACAAGGGACCCAAACTTGTTTGGGTTCCTAAGTCTAATCTCTGATTTCATTGTGTAGGGAGCAATGAAAGGAAGCATCCAAAGATGATACATGGATAGCGGCTGCTCTAAACACATGACTCAAAGTACTAACGATTTCCTTTCACTCAAAAGCCTGTGAGGTGGGAGTGTGTCCTTTGACAATGACAAAAAGGGATACATTCTAAGAGTTGAAAAAATTGGAGAGACACTTACTCACTCAATTGAGAACGTCTATTATGTGAATAGCCTGAAATATAGCCTACTGAGTGTCTCTCAAATTTGCGACAAAGAAAATAAAGTGGAGTTCTTATCAAAGTCTTGCACAATCACCAATCTTGTGACTGGTGAAATGGTTCTGGTGGCGAAAAGATTCAAAAATATCTATGTTACTGACTTTGAGTCTCTAAACAGTAGGGATATTACATGTTTGAGTATTGTTGATGATGATACTAAACTATGGCACAGAATATTGGGACATGCAAGCTTCTTCTTGTCGAACAAGCTAGTAAAAAAGGACCTGGTTTGTGGCCGCCAAAATCAAAGTTCAAGAATCACAAAGTGCGTGATGCATGTGTGAAAGGAAAGCAAATCAGGTCCTTCTTCAAGCCAAAGAAGGAAGTAAGCACTTCAAGGCTACTAGATCTTCTCCATATGGATATGTGTGGACCTATAAGGATGCCCAATAGAGGAGGAAAGAAGTACATTTTTGTCATTCTATATGACTACTCCAGATTCACATGGACCTTGTTCCTCAGAACCAATGATGAAATTTTTCCAGTATTTGCTACTTTTGTGAAGCAGATTCAAATGAAGATGAGCCATAATATTATAATCATAAGATCCAATCATGGTACCGAGTTCAACAATGCAAAATTTGATGAATTATGTCCTGAAAATGGTATAAGTCATAATTTTTTAGCTCCCTGAACACCCCAACAAAATGGTGTTGTGGAGAGAAAAAATAGGACTCTTGAAGACATGGCAATGACGATGCTAATTGATAGTGGTGTATCAAAGAGCTTTTGGGCTAAGGCAGTAAACATTGCATGTTATTTGATAAACAGGTGCATAATCAGGTCAATCCTAAAAAAGACCCCTATGAACTGTTAAACGGGAGAAAACCCAAGCTGACTTACTAGAGAATATTTGTTTGTAAATGTTTTGTTCTCAACAATGGTAAAGAAGCGCTGGGAAAATTTGATGCCAAAAGTCATGAAGGGATCTTTCTTGGATATTCCTCACAAAGCAAAGCATACAAGGTCTATAACAAAAAGACTCAATATGTTGAAGAAATCGTACATGTAATCTTTGATGAATTATACCACTTAAGAGGGAAAATTCACACGATAAGAATATCAAGATGGAGAGCATTCAAAGGTTCCTATAAAAGTAAATGATATGGAAAACGGGAAGGCATATCTGATGAGTCGGGTCAAGGAGTCTAATGAAGAAGATGTAGCAAAATCTCCAACTGATTCAGAGGAACCTGGTTGTTGATGTGGTACAAGGAACTCATGATGCTGAGTAGAGAAGTGGCACTCACTCCTCCATGGATGCTAATGATAGATCTCACTCGGAGGAACATGTGTCTTCTTACCATGAGACTCAGGTGTCCAACTGGAAACACAACAACTTATATCCTCTCCATAATATAATCACCCCTCTTGATTCAGGAATTCAAACTAGATAAAAAGCAAGAAGCATGTTTACCTTCTCAACCTTCCTGTCTCAAATTGAGCCCAAAAATATCAAGGAAGCATTGAAATATGTTGATTGGATTGCTTCTATGCAAGAAGAACTCCATCAATTTAAGAGGAACAATATGTGGAACTTGGTTCCTTGACCTTCAAATTGAACTACTATTATAACCAGGTGGGTGTTCAGGAACAAGCTTGATGAGTTTGGTAATACAACAAGAAACACGGCCAGATTGGTGGTTCAAGGCTATAATCAAGAGAAGGAATTGACTATGATGAGACTTTTGCTCCAGTTGCACGGATGGAAGCCATCAGAATTCTCATTGCTTTTGCATCTCATATGGAATTCAAATTCTTCCAAATGGATGTCAAGGGTGCATTTCTAAATAGATATTTGAAGGAAGAAGCCTTCGTCAAACAACCATCAGGCTTTGAATGCCATGAGCATCCTGAATATGTATTCAAGCTCGACAAGACACTATATGGTTCAAAGCAGGCCCCTCGTACATGGTATGAAAGGTTGTCCAGGTTCCTTCTGGAAAATGACTTTACAAGAGAAAAAATTGACAACACTTTTTTTCGAAAGAAATGAGGAAGGAACCTGCTAATTTTGCAAGTCTATGTTAACGATATCATCTTTGGTGCAACAAATGATTCCTTGTGTGAGGAGCTTGCCAAGTTTATGGGAAGCGAGTTTGAGATGAGTATGATGGGGGAACTAAACTTTTTCCTAGGCCTTCAAGTTAAGCAAACCTCTAAGGGAACGTTGATAAGTCAGCAAAAATACATTAAAGAGCTTCTGAAGAGGTTTAAATGGAAAGCACAAAGACCATTGATACTCCTATTGCCACAGCCACTCGTCTGGACATGGACGAACCTGGTTCCCTATGAATGAAACCATGTATCGGGGCATCATTGGTTCACTCTTGTTTCTCAAAGCCAATAGACCTACCATAGTGTTTGGTGTGAGATTATGTGCTAGATTCCAATCAATTCCAAAAGAATCTCATATGAAAGCTGCTAACAGAATTCTGAGGTATCTTAAAGGAACATAGGACATGGTCCTCTATTATCCCTCATGAGACAATTTTGACTTAGTTAGGTATACTGATGCTGATTATGCCGGTTATTTAGCGGATAGAAAGAGCACATCTGGGATGGCATGTTTTCTGAGATCATGCTTGATTTCATGGGGTACAAGGAAATAAAAATTTGTAGCCCTCTCTACTACATAAGTTGAATATGTGGCAGCTACGTCCTGTTGTGCCCAATTGCTATGGATCAAGCAACAACTGGAAGATTTTGGTATTTTTCTGACTGTGTGCCACCACTGTGTGACAACACAAGTGCTCTCAACATGGAAAAGAACCTGGTTCAACATAAAAGGACATTGATGTGCGACATCATTTCATCAGGGACATTGTTGAAAAGGGTCTCATCTGCATGAAGTTTTGCAAAACAGAGGACCACGTAGCTGATATCTTCACCAAAGCATTGAGTAAAGAGCATTTTGAAAAGAATCGACTGGAGTTGGGACTAATAAAACTGAACTGGGAACCTGGTACCTCAATGAATGGCTATGAAGGAATGTGAAGGTAAACTGCTAAAAAGTGTTTTTTTGATAATTTCTAACTCAATTCTGTACCGTTAGGTAAACACGCATGGAAATTACAGAGCAAACAAGCAGCTAATGGCATTGCAATTTGGTAGAAGGATGAGACTCATATTTACAAAAATCAGTCAAGGAACCTGGTTCCCTTGACTTAGGTTAGTAGTTCCTCTTACACTGATACACATTTTAAACTGCTAAAAATGCCATGTCATTAAAATGTGTCCGCATTTTATCCCATACCTTTTAATCCCAAATGTCACACCCATTATAAACCGACCCGTCTACCCAGTCCATTGCACCCAATTGTAACTGGTCCCTCCTTCCCTCTAAACTATCGACATCAAAGCAATCAAACTTTCCTCTTCTCTAAAAAACCCCTCTTTCTTGTGTTTTTGTTTTAAAAAATGACCATCTCTTCCCAAAAACTAGAAATTCCTAAAGCCATCATTGTCACTCCTATTATGTCTTCATCTCACGAAGTACAATAACCACTCTCTACCTTCACCTAGTGAAAACCCCATCCCCGACCAACAACCACCCACTATATCTTCTCCGACTCCATCTAATTCTGGGTCCTATAGTAGCTGGAAAAATCAAATACCCAAAAAGTTTATTGCTACAAAATCTCCCTCTACTATGCTGGAAAAAATGGTAGACGACGTAAAAGAGGGAATAGAGGTTTCTAGTCAGCAATTTGAGGAGTAACCACAGCCCAAGAGGCAATCACTTGTCTTGGTGAAGCATCTGGTATGTTTACCATTCCTTCTGATCCAACGTTTGATCTTAATATTGCATCACCACCAGGTAACGCCTCTACTGATTCAACATTGTTGGATGTGAGTGAGAAGGAATCCATAGAGAATATGTTGTTTATTGCTACTGAAGGGGGTTTGGTTGGGAAGCATGTGTATGGTGATGTGAGTGCTAAGACTCAGGGGGAAGAAAAAGGTAATGAGGATGGAAGTGGGAGAACTGGTGCCTCAAGGAGAATTGGTACCAGTTAGTACTACAGGGGAGCCAACAGAGGGACCTGTTCCCTCTGCCCAAGAAGAGCACTCCACTCCTACTTGGGATGAAACTCCATGCTCCACTTAAAATCCCCTAGACAATACTAATCCTCATCCTTCCCCTCGTCTATATGCAGTTCCATTAAATTTTGTGATCCCTGAGATGAAGCCCTTGTCTGAAGAAGAAAATGATGAAAGTGAGGAGGATTATGATGATATGCATGTAGCACAATTTATAGCTGCTAGATGTGGTAGGGCAATATCCAAAGAGCCCGTTCTTAAAAGACCCACTATTAGGCAGTAAAAGAAAGAAGCCTTTGTGTCTCGAACCAAAATCCAACTAGCTGTGATGACACCTAACCCAACCCTCTTGGTAAGCCAGTTAACAATAAACCAGTTCAAATGATATTTATTAAGTGAAGGAATGATAATACAACTGAACTATTATACAAGGTAGTACAAATATTGAGCTTCTAAGATTTTAGATTTTTACAAGACTGAATTGAAATAATTACAACATCTGTTTGAAATGTAAATGACCAGAACTCGAATCTAATGCTACCAAGGACAAGTGATAACCATATCTCGAATGCATGTACATCTTCAGATCCAGCTCCCGCCTTATGCAACAACATCAACATCCAACATCTGCACACAAGGTGCAGAAGTATAGTATGAGTACAACCGACCCCATATACTTAATAAGTAACAAACCTACCTTAGGTTGAAAGTACTAACGAGTTGGGACAATGGTTAGTCTAACTCCAATAACCGGCCACGGTTCATAACAATATAATAAAAATGGTACAAGAAGATAACTCGGAGATAAAATGCTCAATTCGTTTAGAGTTACGAAAAATAGACATGTTTTTCAAGTATAACAGTATATCCCAAATCTTTCATTGAAAACACCAAAAACATATGAGTAAGTTTGAAAACTATGATTTTTCCCAAAAACCTTTCAACAATAAATAAGATGTTTCATTTTTAGATAGCATGAGAAAGTAGATCTCTATGCCTACATGTCAATACGCAAGTAAAATCATGAATGCCACCAAAATCGGGTAGCGTGAGAGATGCACTGAACTTAGGTACTCACACTCTCAGAGTACTCATCTCACTGTCTAGTATTCTCACTCACCATGCTCAATATTCAGCACACTTAGTCACTCAGTACTATACAAGGCCAATTTAGACCATGGCAGATCCAGCCCAAACATAAATAAATCCAGGGCAGATTCAGACCAATCATAAATATATCCCGGGAAGATCCAGCCCAATCATAAATAAATCTAGGGCAGATCCAGCCCAAAAATCCATAGTAACTGTGCCCACTATGGATGTGTAGACTCTGGAGGGGCCGATCCAGCCCAAGTGCTATAATAAGCCAGATCCTGGAATGAATCAATAAAGTCTATTGCGGTGTGTAGCCCGATCCCATCAATATCTCTCACAACGGGCCCTCAGCCTCACTCAATCATCAATCTCTCCAGTCTCTCGGGATCACAATGCCATGCTAAGCAGCCCTAATCAACGATACAAATGTGACAATTTACGATAATAGAGACTGAGATATGATGCGTAAAGATGAATGCGTCTGAGTACATAATTGCAATTAAGCAAATAACTCAACAGCAAAGAACGAGCACTATGGATCCCAATTGTACCAGCATATAGCCTAAACATGATTTCTAGCATAAATTACAGCTCAAGTGCTCTAACACATAGAGTACAGTAAAAATGTTCAGATAAGATTACATAATTCCATGGAATCGACTAAATCACAATTACTACGGTGCATGCCCACACGCCCGTTACTTAGCATGCGTGTCACCTCAACATCAATCACATAGCACATAATTTGGGGTTTCATATTCTCAGCACCAAGTTTTGAAGTGTTACTTACCTCGAACAAGCCAAATCCAACACTGAGTAAGCCAAACAATGCTCCAAAAATGCCATCTTGCATGTACCGAACTCCGAACATCTCGAAACTAGCCAAAAGCAACTCAAGAACATCAAATAATGCCTAAGGAAATAATTCCAAATGATAAAGGTCGAATCTTCAATCAAAGGCCCAAAATTGACCAAAAAATCAAATCTGGACCTGCGCCTCGTAACATAACGAAACTTATAAAATCTGACAATCCATTCAATTACGAGTCCAGCCATACTAGTTTTATTCAAATTCGACGTTTAAAACTCGAAAATTCACTCTAAGAAACTTTAGACAAAATCCCCAATTTCTCTCTTGAAACCCTCGATCAAATGCCAAAATCGAAGATAGATTCATGATATAAAATAAAAAATGAGTAGAGAACACTTACCCTAATCCACATGGTGAAAATTGCTTCAAGAATCATCTCAATCTGAGCTCCATAGCTCCAAATTTGTAAAAATGGGTCGAACTCCCCCAAACCTCCGAAATAGAGTACATTATAATCACTGGGCAATTTAATAGATCGCGATCATAGAAACATCCTCACGATCACGAAGAAGAAAATGCACTGCCCCTGAATTACTCTATGCGATCACAACAATAGCCTAGAGAATGCGATATACAAAGCTCACAAAACTTTGCAATAGCAGGAACAACATCGCGAACACGAAGAGTTAACCTACCTCCTGACCAGCTCAGCCCATAACACTACGCGAATGCGTAGAAGCAGTTGTGAATGCAATAAAGACTAGCCCCCTCCCTATGAGAACACATTCATACTCACGCGAATACGGAGAGAAAATTTCACAGCAGACCAAAACACCTTCGCGATCGCAGCGAAACCTTTGTGATCGCAAAGAACACTAGAAGCAACAGGTAACAATTGAAAACCAACAATGCCAAAACCGTTTGAAATTATCCGAACTATGTCCGAAACTCACCTGAGCCACCCGGGACCCCGTCCAAATATACCGACAAGTCCCATAACATAATACGGACCTACTCGAGGACTCAAATCACACACAACAACATCAAAATGAAGAATCACACCTCAATTCGAACTTAAACGAATTTTGAACTTTCAACTTCCAAAACTTGCGCCGAAACATATCAGATTAACCCGGAATAAACTCAAATTTTGCACACAAGTTGCAAATGACATATGGAAACTATTTCAATTCCCGAAACCACAATCCGAATCCGATATCCTCAAAGTTAACTCTTGGTCAAACTTATGAACTTTTCCAAACCTTAAAATTTCAATTTTCGCCAATTTGTGCCGAAACCTTCTAGAAACATCCAAATGTAAATCCGGGCATATGCCCGAGTCCAAAATTACCATCCAAACCTAACAGAACCATCAAAACTCCAATCTGAGGTCAAATACTAAAAATTTAAACTTGGTCAATTATTCCAACTTAAAGCTTAAATCATGAAATTTATTCTTTCAAATCTATTCCAAATAATCGTAAAACCAAAACCGACAATTCAAACAAGTTATAATACATCATACGAATCTACTCATGCCCTCAAACTATCGAGCAAAGTGCAAATTTTTAAAACGACCAGTCAGGTCATTACACCTTGAGAATGCTTTGAAAAGGAATAAGGAGAAAAAAAGAAGGTTGGTGAAAGGGGTAAAATTAGTTAATGAAGAGGATTTGTCTCCGAAAAATATTGTGGATGTTGAGGACAAAGAGGTGAATGAGGAACATGCTTCCCTTTTTCGTAAATCCTCTAAGAAGTTTGTGATTATGAAGTCCAAAAAAGGGTCATCTGTGAAAGGCATTGAGATTGAAAATGAGACAAGTGTTGAATAGAAGGAATCTGGTGAAAAAAGTAAGTATGGGAGGAAGGATAAAAGTGTGAAGAAATCTCATAAGAGAAAAGCAAGTGACAATGAGGAACCTGGTTCCTCCAAGAAAGCCAGAGTAGAAGTGTCTGGAATTGATAGAAAAGAAAAGCTGAAGAAGCAAAGAGTGTTATGGGGCAGAGTGTTTGATGCTGATATTCTTGAAATGTCAGGCATAAGACAGCTGGTTGAAATTTTTGAGTTTTATATGTGGACTCATCTGTTTACTATTCATAGTCCCAAAGTGTATGAAGAGGAAGTTCGCAGCTTTTACGCGGATCTGTTCATTATGGAAGATGACAACATCTGCCTAAAGGTTAATGGAGTGGTTTTTGTGATGGATGAAGCTGCCCTCGGAGTTAGCAGAAGTTCTACGATTTCTCAACTAATTGATTCTTAGACTATTGCTAACGAGGAGATAAGGAGGTTGAAGGCTAGGAATGCCACTCTTGATGGATAGCTCAGTCAAGCCAAAGAGACACCTGGTTCGAGCAGTGCACAAGGTGCAGAGGTTGCCCACTTGATAGCTGAAAATACAAATCTGAGAAAACAGGTTGAGAACCTGAAAGTGCAACTGATAAACGAGCAGTGGTCTGCAAATGCTCGAGTTGATGTTCTTCTCACAGCCCTTTCCCCTTTATATCTTCCCTCCCTCTTCCAGTGCCCCTTAAACATTCCCTTTATCAGTGTCCAGTTTATCTGTGTCTGTCTTGGTCCTAGTGACCTATTTTGGCTTGTTGTTTTTAGGACTATGGTACTTTAAGTTTATCTATTGTGTGAATATTTTGTAACAATGGTACTACTGCCTATGTTTTTCTTCTCCAATTAATCAAATAAGCATCTCAGTCTTTTGTTATACATGTTATACTCTTGTGCTCTATTTTTAGCTATGTTGCGTATACACAAGTGGCATATGTTAACTTTGATGGACTTCTTTTTGCGTTTACTTGTATAAATTCTTTTTATACTGCTAAAAGGGGGAAGAAATTGAAGGGGAGAAACAAGTTCGAGAAACAGGTTCTCGGGCGAAATATAACTAATATGCAGGGGGAACCATATGGAGATCTGCTTCTCAGGGAAAACTTCAATTCTAAGTTTGTCATCATTAAAAAGAGAAAAATTGATAAGTTTAGTGCCATTGTGTTTTGGTGATTTAACAAACTTCATACGAGAACCAGATAGAGAACCTGATACAAAGCCTCAAAGTGCTAGGAACAACAAGTCACATGTCTGGCACACGTTCCAATGATATCAGTCAAAGGAACAGTAGAGGGAACAAATGGCTATAAGTTCCTGCAGTCACAATACAAATCAACTCTATACAGCTGTTAAAGTTGTTGCACTATTGCACTGCACACACAACAGTACAACAGTCACGTTATGAAGCATGTTATGTACCGAATACTTACATCATTCCAATGACCTCACTTATATATTACCAATATGAAGCAAGGGATAAACCCTAAATCATTAATTCTCTCTCAAGTGTGCTGCTATCATTATTCACTGCAAGGCTTGAAGAACAAAGTAGCAATAGAATAAAGGACCAGATCCCAGCACTGAGTTCATCTTGTATCATTAGTATTGTTGTAATTTTGTTAATGTTATTCACTTGTAATTCCTACTCATCTTAGTTAGAAGTATCTCGTAGGATATCTTTGTAAATCATAAACCTTGTGTGTACTTGACTAGAGTTAGTCAAAGTGGTGAACTTTGTAATAGAATTGTTACAAAGAGCCTTGCAATAGAGTTATTGCAAGTAGGTGAGAGATTAAGAGTTTAATTTCTAGGTTAAAATAGGTTGTAATCTACAGTTGCTCGGTTAGTGAAGTTGAAATCCTACGAGTATAGGTCGTGATTTTTAATCCTGTGAGCTGAGAATTTTTCACGTAAAATATTGTTGTGTTATTTACTTACTGTTGTGTGTGTGTTCTATGGGAACTAATAGATCAGAGAACCAGGTTCTCTATACAGTTCGGTGGACTCTTAGTATACAACACTTTATTGATTAAACCACTCGCTTAATTAGGGGAGGTCTTGAATTCGAATCTGCGCATTCTATTTTTCTATATTTCAGTATTTCTTCTTAATCGTATTCGGTACAATCGATACGGCCAAAAAGCCTATTCACTAGTCACCCCAAGCTTCACAAAAGTGTTGCATTTTTCTTTTCTTTCATATTCTTATATATATATGTCATTTCGCCAAGTTAAGGTGTTAAAATGGTAAAAACAGAACTACAAGAGTCAACTTCCAAATTTGGGTGTAAATGTAGGTGTCAATTTAGTAAAAATGGCGTGGGGTAGCCACTATTTGAGGTGATATTTAATTTTTATCCAACAATTCTAATATTGAGCAAAAATAGCCACTACTCTATTAAAATTAATATAAAAAGATATTTTTACCCTTTCTTCCATTATTTTTTTTCCCAAATCC
This sequence comes from Nicotiana tabacum, assembly GCF_000715075.1. Lineage (NCBI taxonomy): Eukaryota > Viridiplantae > Streptophyta > Magnoliopsida > Solanales > Solanaceae > Nicotiana > Nicotiana tabacum. Next base: position 198,134,606 of record NC_134087.1, read on the forward strand.
TCGCTTTCTCTCTCAAGTTCGATGCATGCCTATGTTCATAGATAAGCCTTGTAACTTTAAAAATCACCTACTTACTTGGCTATTGGTTCGATTGGACTTTTGAGTACTTATGTTACTGAAAAGCATTTCAAATCTTACTCACTCTTTAAAGCAAAGAACACTAGTAGTAATAAATAACCACTACTTGCATCAAATATGATTTCTTGCTGTTATGGGCTAAATTGTTTATGATTAGTGACAGTTCTGCTACGCAATAGTTGGTTGTAGTGGAACAAGTAAATGAGTGGTCAATAGAGAAACTTATATCATTGGAATTTGGAGGTACAAATTCAGATTAAGGAGTTAAATGTGTAAAGGATAATTGGTCCTGAATTTAGAGTTGGAAGTTCAAAAATTAAGGATATTTGGTTCTTAACTTAGACTAACAATTTCAAAAGTTAAGGACAATAGGTCCTGAACTTACAGTTACAAGCTCAAAAGTTAAGGACAATATGTCTTGAAGTCCTGAACTTAGACTAACAAGCTCAAAAATTAAGGACATTTGGTCCTGAACTTACAGCTACAAGTTCAAAGTTAAGGACACCTGGTCCTGAACTTATACTAACAAGCTCAAAAGTTAAGGACAATAGGTCCTGAACTTAGACTTACAAGTTCAAAAGTTAAGGACAAGTAGTCCTTAACTTAGAGTTACAAGCACAGAAATTAAAGACATGTGATCCTGAACTTTGAGTTCCAAGTTCAAAAGTTAAGGACATGTAGTCGTGAACTTAGACTTGTAAGTTCAAAAGTTAAGGACATTTAGTCCTAAAGTCCTGAACTTAGAGTTTCAAGTTCAAAAACTAAGGACACTTGGTCCTGAACTTTATGAGCGGAAGGGTATTTTCGTCCGGGCAAGTAAAATTTATTAAAGCAGTGTCTAAAGACTAAAGACATTTTAAGCAGTGGCTTAAAAGTAAATACATGTCTTATTAGTGGCTAACCGCGCACTTCCCCCTAGAATGTTAGGTACTGATAATAATCCATTATAGAATAATGTCTAATGTATCCCAACTCTTCTTTGCTTAGGCGAATAAATATGAAGCCCAAAGTCACAAAGGCGGTGCTAGGCAAACAAAGGCCTAGCGCACACACAACACCAACTGTGATTTGCACAAATAGGACATTTCGGTGCCACTATTAATTTTTTTGACCCATGAGCAATACTTTTGATTTTTGACTTTGAAAATTTGTCCATAAGAAAAGCGGGGTCAAAAAGTCAAAACCATCCATTTTCAAGGTCATTGGATGTAATTTCCCAGGAAATAAAGTTTCATAGTATTCTTCTCATTCTCCATGTCAAACTCCAGAATTTTTCTTTCAATATCTGAGCTTCATGGTAGAGTTTTCATTTACAACATAACTCATTATACCTTTTTACATATATATCCATATTATGTACAAATACTGAGTTGGATCGAACCCGTAGTTAAAAGCATAATTAACCCGCCTCAGCTTTATGGTCTCATTTTCTTGAGAGAATGAGTTACCTCGTGAAACAATCGAGCAATCAATCAAGCCATTCTCTTTTAACTTGCATTTTAATTTGAATTTCAAGGTGAATATTGTACGTTAAATGAGGATAACATGACTAGGAACCATCAAATTGAAGATTGCTCAAAGAGGCAACGTATATCAACTGCATAAGTGGTATAATGAACGATGCAAAGAAAAATTCAACTACTACTACCATTTTATCCCCAACAGAGTAACATTAAAAGAAAGAGACCCTTCTTTCTTATATAAAAACACAACCCAAGTTTGAGTGAAACTCAACTAAAGGATATTAATGAAGGTTTTTAGTTTGCATTAAGGTCTATATTTCAAATCTTAGTACATGAGTATATTCTAGATATTTCACTTGTTTGATTAGGTGAATAAATATGAAGCCAAAAAAGAAGTGGTCCCGGCGGGGCTCGAACCCGCGACCTTCGGCTCATAAGACCAACGCTCTAACCAACTGAGCTACGGGACCTGTGCAATCTATTACCTTAACTGTTTTATAGATACTTGAAACAGTGTAGACTCGATTCAGATCTTACTGAGTTAGTTTTTCTGTAAACTTAGTTTTCTCCAAAAGTTAGTTGAATGGAGTATAATTAGCTGATCATAGCTTCGGTACGTCTACGTACTTTGCTTATAATTAAAGCTTTTCTAATTAATCTTTCATTGCATAGAAGTGTCAACATATTTAGATTGGTAACTTAGAAACTCTAGGAGTTTTTGGCAAAAATCATCCTTAAACTATGGCTCAACCACGGGTACATCCTTGTCTTATCCTAGTAAATAAAAAATCATCCTTATACTATCTAAAAAGTTGCAAGAATCATCCTTCCGTTAAATTTTATCACAAAAACTAAGCATCGTCAAAAGACCATGTCCATCACGTGTCTTTTCCCCTCAATTTTCCAATATTGTCCCTCCTGCCCAATCGACTTTTCCAAGAACGTGCTGACCGTCTTCTTTTTCCTTCTTAATTGTTGTTTCCTCCCTTTCTTCTTCTTCTTCTTCAAGAAAACTAGTAGGATGAACTAGTTGCTGCTTATTTCTTCTTTAAAGTTGCTGTTATTTAATGAACAAAAATGGCCTACACTGAAATAACTTCTCCTTAAGTTGTCTTCTTATAACAAGCAGATGATAACAAGAGATTGGCACAACCTTGAGGTGGAAGTGCATTATGATCATGTAAAATCTTATATTTGTGCGGAGCTTTGATGAGGGTGCCGATTCTCTTTGTGTCAGTTTTATTAGTCTACCTATAAATGAGAAAAATTAAAAGGTTCTAGCTCTAAATCAAGAACCTGAAAGTCTGAAACTAGATTAGTTCTCATCCATTTGTCGGAGTGAGTGGTTTCACAATAGTTGAGCTAAACCGAAGTTGGAGTCACATTTTAAAAACAAACCTTGCATCAGCACCTCAAATTAAAGATATAATATCAAAATCTACCGTACGTGCAATGAAATACATGATGTTGCATAGAAAGTCAAAACTCTTCCACTATTTTTAAAGGCTTTGCACTTTCCTCTCCAAAAGGAAGGTAGCAAGAAATAGTATAGCATGAGATCAGAGAGTTCCAACTATCATACCATAGTTGGGTGTGAAGTTCATATGGAAAGAAACTTCTAGTTTTGAAGTCTTAGTCCTTTTTGGCAAAGGTGGAAGACGATTGGGTAGGAGGGACAATATTGAAAAATTGAGGGGAAAAACACGTGATGGACATGATCTTTTGATGATGCTGTTAGTTTTTGTGATAAAATTTAACGGAAGAATGATTCTTGCAATTGTTTAAATAGTATAAGGATGATTTTTGTTTATTAGGATAAGACAAGGATGTACCCTTGCTTTGAGTTACAATTTAAGGATGATTTTTGCCAAAAGATGAAATGAAGAATAGGCATGTTTACTACATTAAGAGTCGGAATTTAAAATTTATGAATTCTAAATTTATCATTGGACTCATAGCTTGTCTTATTATTTGTGTTAATATGGCAGGATTTGAAGCTAGCTCACCACCTGCCTTCCACAATTGACGTGTAGAATTCAAATCTCCTCTAATTTAGCATTCCCTTTTCAGCTCCTCCCTGATGTAATAAAAAAATTATATAGGTTTGTGTACAAAGTATGAAATGTGCATCAACCTATGTCATATGTTGTATCTCTATAAATGGAGTCTACACATTTCACATTGGATATCTTTTTATGGCAAGGCAAATACAAAATAATTTGTCGATAATAAGAATATGAATGGACCAAAAGTGAAACGGATAACAAAATCGAACAATTTTGGATAACACATGAGAAAGTTGTACCTACCTTTTATTATTACGACTAAAAAATATTCTTATGATGAAACGATTTTCTGAAGAAGGGCCAAAATGAAGAATTTTTTAATGGGTTGATGTAAACAACATAATTATCAACAAACATTGATTGAATTATATAGTCTTCAGTCTTCACATATTATAATACATCATAAGTTTATTGTATTTGGAAATATCAAATGATTCCATTTTTCTTGGCACACTCCTATCACGTCAAAGATTATAATTGAACCTAAATCATGAACTTTATCATAATTGACACAATTATAAGGTGATTGAGACAAGATGAACATTAATACATGTATAAATAGTTAGAACTATGTCATCTGGCCTTACACATGTCCTAAACGAAGAAAAGGTCCAAATCCCACATATTGTTCCTTCATTTTTAAATTATCCATCAAGATGGTTAGTTGGAAATGATTGAATCATTAGCAAAGTGCTCTAACAACACTAGATTAACTTAATGAGCTTAGATATAATTAAGGAATAAATAAGGGTTATAGTAAAGCGATAAATATTCTTCCATCTTTAATAAGAGGTTTTAGGTTCGAGTATTAAATATGGAGTTATTTTTTGTAGGGACGCTTTACCCTCCTAAATGGGACTTATCGACGCAATTCCTGATTAGTCGAGCTTCAAAACGGGTATCAAACACCGAGTAAGGAATAAAAAAAGAATAATACTGTATCACTAAACCACAAATATCTCCTCCAGAACACTTTTTTCTCTTTTTTATTTGCTTCCAAAGATCTTGAACGGAAACCTTGTAGCAATGATAAAGTTATTTTCGTGTGATTTATAGGTCATGGGTTTGTGCCATGGAAGCAGTCACCAATGCTTACATTAAGGTAGATTGTCATCAAATTCCTAAGAGTGCGGCCCTTACCTAAGTCCTATGCATCAGAGCCTTGTTTTCAAACTTCCATAGGGAGTCGTACAATTGAAACTATTAAAGAAAAGGTAAAAGAAAGAGATGGTATATATATGAGTTAGTCAAATGGTCAGGCCATCATCAATGGTCACAAACCATCAAAACCTTCCACTGGTTTTTAACATATAGTATTATATTAATTAAATGCGTACACAATTGGCTACGTAGACCATAAACTATAACATTGGGAATAGTATATGGAGTACCACTTTATAAGGTCATTTGGTGGACACTGATAGACTCATTTAACTTTAAACTAAAATAATACATCCTAGTATTAGCTGGTCTTGTTTTAGAACCACGCTACATTTTCTTTTTTCTTTTGTTTCCCATCCATTTTTCGACACTATTTTGGGGTTCCACTATTCGAATATTTTATTTATCCGAATTTATGTGACATCTTTTGTTTTTAGTCAGTCCAAAAAGAAAATTATATTTTCTTATTTAAAAATAATTTAACTTTAAATTTTTTATTTTCTTATTGAGTCAAAAACTATCACATTAATTGAGACGGTATGAAGGGAATAGTACTTGCTAGGGGTGTATATAGATCGGGTTGGTTCGGATTTTACAATTATCAAATCAAACCAATTATATCAGGTTATTAAATTTAAAGACCAAACCAAATCAATAAAATTCAGGTTTTTCACTCTCGATTTTTCTCGGGTTATTCGGGTTTTTTTTTCCCGGTAAAATCTTCGTAGAATAAAACATATAAATTGTGCTCAAAAATATTTCTTTAATCCTAGTAAGATACAACTATATAAAGTATTTTTCAAGAAAATAACACAAAATATGAGATGTGTCATGGCATTATCCTAAAATATTCAACAATAAAGACAATAAAATTATGTAATATAAATATTGCTAATTAAAAACCCACAATAAAAATAAACATAATCTAAAAGTACTAAGTCATGATAAAATAAGTAGACTAATAAGGGAGTATTAATTACATGACTAAACGCTAAAGAAAAAATAAAAATAGGTTATGCATTTTTATCTAAATTATTGCAAAACAAAATATAGATATCCAATACATTCTCGTTCATAGTATTGAATTGAATGTTTTTTGTTAGCATTAATATTGATTTGATTTTGGTTTAGGCTTTTGTTAGCATTATTTAGTTTACTACTCGAGCCCTGCCTCTCACCTTTCGGTTCATTGCAAGGAAAGACTAAAAAGAAAATGGCTATAAAACTTATTGGAACATTCAAAAGTTCTAAGTCCAACCTTGAAATAATACCTTAAAAGATAAAATTATAAAAAAATTTAAGAAATATTTATAAATTACATCACAATAAATATATTTATATATTAAATATATCTAAAAAATTTATATATATAATGTCGGGTTGGTTTGGTTTCAGTTTGACTTTCTTTAGTTAAAACTAAACCAAACCAATTATGGTCGGATTTTTTTTCTAATACCAAACCATATTCGGGTTTTTTTCTCGATTTAACTCGAATTATCAGGTTGGTACGGTTTGTCGGTTTCTTTTGTACACCCCTATTACTTACTACCAATATAGGGTGTACATAATTTATTCCTTCATTAGTTAAATTTTAAGTGTTTGGGAGGAAATTTGCAAACACCTTCCAATCATATCAATCTAGAAAAACATCTTTTTCTGTTTTCAACTACTTTTTCACCTTTTTTATTTATTTATCTGAAACTAGATATTTTAGCTGACGATTTATATAGTACTATGATATTCTTGGTGCTGAATCATTGGTGGCCCCTCAAAACCTTGACCTAAAGATGTTTGCCATTATTATTATGGCATGTCAAAAAGTGAAAAAAGTTTCTCATTACGGGTGACACTTAAAATGAAAATATTGACAGTAAGTTTCACCAAAAAAGAATAAAAATGCTATTTACTCCTTTTACCATGATCATTCCACCATACTAGCTACATTCATATTCCTTGACACCTCTAAATTTATAAATTCAGATCACAAATAGTAAATATTTTAAGTTAAGAGGTTCTCTTTTAGGTAAGTTTTAATTACCAACTAGCTAGCAACTAAGGTTAATTTTTTATTTCCTTTCCTTTTGACTGTTTGCCAAATTTACCAACACTAACATCTCTTGTTGTTTTAGGTTTTTTATCCGATATTTGATACTTGCTTTTGAGGCTTTGATTGATTAGCATTCGCTTCGTGTAAGCTCATAAAAAGGGATATGCTCTTAGGACTCAAACTCGAGATATCTGGTAAATATTAGGGGTGACAATTTGAGCCCAAACCAATTTAACCCGTCCAGAGATTAATGGGTTGAGCTACAAACATATTTTTTTTTTGTATTTTCAATTTTCTATTCTTTTGTTTTTCTGCATCACCCACCCACCCTACCTCCTATCCTCCTCCAAACCCCCTCAATTTTTTTTTCTTTTTTCTTTTTTTATTTTCAATTTTCAATTTTTTTTTGTTTTTTTGCACCCTCCCCCTCCCGCAAACCCCCTCAAAAAAAAAATTTACTCTTTTTTTTATTTTCAATTTTCTGTTTTTGTTTTGTTTTTCTGTACCACCCCAACCCCGCAAACCCCCTCAAAAAAAATTTTACTTTTCTTTTGTATTTTTAATTTTCTATTTTTTTATTTTTCTGCACCACCCACCCTCTCTACCCCTACCCCTACCCCCGAGCATAAACCCCATCAAAAAAAAAATTGTATTTTCAATTTTTTTTTTGTTTTTGTTTTTCTGCACCACTCTACCCCTCCCCCCTCCCCCGCATGCAAACCCCCTCAAAATATATTTTTTTTTACTTTTTGTTATATTTTATGTTTTTGTTTTCTATTTTCTATTTTTTTTCATTTTTCTACACCACCCACCTCAACCCCCGATACAAGAGGCGTATGAATATGAGGCAGTTTTGTTTAATTTCGTCTGCCCATAGATTTTCTGATTTTTGTTAGTTGAAAATGATGACACCTAGTTCACCGTACAATTGGTTCCGATACTTCCGCATAATAGAATTTAAGTTACTAAATATTTTTTTTATACTTTCAGTACATATATACATCAAGCTACTTATCGTTTATTTCAGATCACCAACTCAGGATAATTTCCTGAGTTATTATTCAATTTTTATTTTATATCATTATTAAGCTATTTTTTTGTAACGAAAAAGTCAATCAGCTTAATTACCTAAAAATCATAGAGAATTGCTAGATACTTTCTTAGAACCAACTTTGCTGAATTAGCATACAAATAATATTAGGTCTAATGTTACGATGTCTCATTTATTTTCTCCTCGTGACTTTATATGATACTTAAGTGAAATTGTGTGACTTTAAATAGTTTTAATACTTAGGTAAATTTGAGTGAATTTTTCATTACAAAAATAGCTTGTAATGTTGATACAATAAAGTTAAAATTGAGTGAGACTAACCTAGATACTTATTATATATATATAAATTCATCAAAAAGTCAATTAGTCTATCTACCTATGAATGTTCACTCGATAAATTTTCTCTATATATTATTTTGCAACTAAAATTTGTTTATAATAATATATTATCTTCTAAACACATTATAAACTCCAGACAACTATGCCGAGGATTTAGCCAATAATTTAGTAGTAGTACGACAATATGTATAAGCATAAATTGGAAGAGGACCAGACTTTTCAAAATTATTCCACCTTTATTTTCAAGTTTCTTTAACAAGGCAATTTTACTTTCCCATAACTAATTTAACTCCAAATTTAGCGAGACAATTTTCATTGTTCCATACCTAATTACTTGACTCAATTATAAAGTGAGGAAAAGTTGAATTTATTGTTTTGTCAATTGTTACTACTCCTTTATTAGGTTTTGACAGGGACCATATATATATATGAAGGTTACTTCCACCTACTTTATTCATGCCATTTGGGGTCATTTGGTTAAGAAAGAAATTATGCATGAATTAATTATGTCGGGATTGTAATATAAGGATTTAAAATAAAATAATTTACTTCTTGTTGAATGCTTAAAAAAAAGGACAGCCCGTTGCAAAAAGCATCTAGTATTATCATAGGGTCCATGGAAGGGCCGCAGCCAAAGAGGTGTGATGTGAGGGGCATTTGCATCTATACCCGCTTTTTGTGTCACGTTTAACTTGTGCCCGCTTTGCAAAAAAAATGCAAGCGTACCCGCTTTTTCGCATAACTTCAGCATACGGGGCTGAAGTAGCAAAGGCAATCACGCAAAACTTCAGCATTCTAGTAGACGGGCCCGAAGTAGCTAGTGTGATGGCGAACTTCAGCTCTAGAGCTGAAGTTTTTGTTTTGTAACTGACAAACATCAGCTCTAGAGCTGAAGTTTTTGTTTGTAACTGGCGAACTTCAGCTCTAGAGCTTAAGTTTTTGTTTTGTAACTGGCAAACTTCAGCTCTAGAGCTGAAGTTTTTATTTTGTAACTGGCGAACTTCAGCTCTAGAGCTTTCTTCCCTTCATAGGGCCAGTAGGAAAACGGAAGAGACTAGGTGGGAATAACCTGTCAATGAGACTTGACATAATCGATCGAACACAACTCTAGACTACAACTCCATAAGATTACAAGATTAGATAATTCAAAACTTAGTCAAATTTGGGGGGTTGGGAGAGATGTAGACCCCTAATTAATATATAAGGTGTACTATTTTAAATTCGCTTTGTGTATGATTTATTAAGCAAAAAGCTATATATTAGAGATTTCTTCATTCCAAATTTCAAACTCAAATTCCTTTTATTTGAGTTAGATTGTTAGATTCATGTAATTTGGCGACTGTTTATGCCCCAACTTGACTATGTTTCACTGTTGTAGGATAGTTAAATGATGATAAATTGGCTCTAATTGTGAATTTCATGTTTTGCAGGAGCGAGCAGTGCGTACGAGGACTTAGGACTGTATTTGGAGCTAAATTGCAGCAAGGGAAGCCCTTCGGAGCTGAGTACGTTGAAAGAAGAGAGAAAAGAAGAGCTGAAATAATGATCCACTAGCGCGCCCACTAGCGCGACCGCGCTAGCCCAGGAGTTCGAGGAAGAATACTATGTCATATGCGCGGTCAGTAGCGCACCCACTAGCGCGATCGCTCTAGTCCAGTTCGGAAAAATATTATTCAGGGGTAAACTTGGAAGTTTGGGGGTAACACTTAACCTATAAGTGGTCCAGCTCGCCCAAAGGGACATTATCAAGGTTTTTAGGCTGAATTAGAGGCAAGAACAAGTGTGAGAAAAGCAATCAACCATTAGAGTTTTTCAATCTTCTCTTTGTTATCTTTATTTGCACATTGTGGATACTTTTGTGGTTTTATCTTGCCTTGCTATGAGTAGCTAAATATTTAGTCTAGGGTTTTGATGGAACATGTTAAAGGATGAACTTCATGTTATGTTAATATAGTTTGCCCAGTTTAATCTCTATTTGTTCAACTACGTTTTTGTTGTAGTTAATTGATAGGATCCTCAATTGGCTATGCCTATTTAGTATGTATTACTCGGGAGAGAGTGCATATTTAGGTAATTATTGAACAACGCCACTTCCAAAGTATATGAGGGGTCAATAACCGAGGGTTTAAATGCGGGATTAGGGATAACGAAGCCTTAAGGCGCGATCTAAAGTGAGTTGTAATAAAAGCCAGCTAGCGTAACTCGAGAGACTGCGTATAGTAAATTGTCGTGATTATTCAGGAGAAATTTACGGTAATAACAGTGCTCATGATTGATAGAGACGATTAGGCAAATCAATGCGAAACATAACAAGAAGAGATTCCATCAATAGGGGAAATCATAATCTTAGATCCTTCTCTTATTTGTTTATAACTCAATCATAGTTAGCTGTTAGTTTACTTGCTTTTATTGAGTTATAGTTAGTTAAACCATCACCAATTGTTATTTAAATATCTGGGAAGTTGATTACAAAGAATTTAGTGAGTCTAACAAAAGTAATTGATGGGTTAATTCTCTGAAGATTCAACTCTGGGCTAAATACTCGAATTATATTTGTAACGACCGCTTTGTCCTTTTTATAAAGCATAGTTGGGCGTGATCAAATTTTGGCACCATTGTCGGGGAATTAATGGTGTTATCAATTACAGTTGAAAGAAATACAAAAATTCTTAGTGTAGTCAGTTTTCTTCATTTTCAATCTATACATTGAACTTTTAACGTTCGTTGACTTGGTTGCATAGGTGCATGCCTAGAAACTCATCGAGAACTGGTGAAGTATTTGAAGCATTATCAGATCCTGAGAAAATTTTCAAGGCCTTGAATCAGGCCAACCTGAAAAACAAACAACAACAATCAACTGAACAACTCGAACCAGACATGGGGGATAATTTGTTAGACCCAGCTGCGCCATTAGTGCCAGTGGCACCTCTTATGCCAGAGGCTGCTCTATATGACTGGGCACAACCCATAACAGAGAACTTGGCCACAACAATATTAGTCTCGAAGATACAGGTCGAGTCATTTCAAATCACGAATAACATGTTGCACTTGTTGCAAAACAAGGGACTATTTTCGGGGTCACACATCGAAGATCCTTAACAGCACTTGAAGAATTTTCTGTCAATCTGCAAAACTCAAAGGCAGCCCAACGTAACTCAGGAAGCAATAAAGCTGTTGTTGTTTCCATTCTCAGTGACAGGAGCTGCCCAGACTTGGCTAAACTCACTCCCTATTAATTTCATAACGACTTGGGAGGAGTTAGTAAAGCAATTTGTGAACAAGTTTCATCCACCCAACAATACTGCTCAACAAATTGATGAAATTTTGAGTTTCAAACATAAATCAATGGAGACACTGCAAGAAACATGGGAACAATTCAAAGGGATGTTGGTTATATGTCCACACCACGGTATTCCAGATCAGATGTTGGGGTAGTGGTTTTACATGGGTTTGACAGATAACGTGAAGGGTAATGTTGATGCTTTAGCTGGTGGAGCATTCTTGAGCAAAACATGGAGAGAAACCCAGGGCCTGCTTGACAAGATAGCACAGAATTCGTGGTGGACAACCAGGAATGCACCTATCACTCCAGTAGTTCACTCAGTGCCCTTAGATCCATCCAACACTCTTGCTGAAAATATGGCCATATTAATGACACATATGAGTATACTCACCAAAAAGGTGGAAGAGTCAGGGCAGAAGCAGTAGATACACATTGTAGATACTACTAATGAGGGCTTATGCACATCTTGCGTTAGTCAGCCAATTGGTAACCAATGGAATGCAGAAAGTGAGCATCATTATTACCCTGAGGACATGAATTATGTGTTTAATTATGGGGGCCAGAGATAGGGTAGTCAGAATTGGGGCCAACAAAATCAGTCATACAGGCCATTCCAGCCACAGCTCAACAATGGAAATATGGGAGGTATGCGACCTAAAATATGGCGCCTTACCAAAGGCCACAGGGATATAACAATCAGAATCAGCAGCAGGGTTATCATCCTCCTCAGCAGCAGGTTATTGGGTCAAATGTAAAAATGAGTGAAAGAGTAGATGCGTATGAGTCAGCTATAAAGAATATTGAAGTGCAGATGGGCCAGATTTCGATGTCTTTGAATAATTGTCCTCATGGGACATTGCCTGCAGACACTCAAATAAACCCAAAAGATCAAGGCCCGAAGCAGCTGATGGTAGTGAGTCTACGTAATGGCAAAGACTTAGACTTGGAGCAAGACAGGGCTCGAGAAAGCAGACAAGCTGAGACACTTATACCAGTGCCCATTAAGGTAGATGATTCAACAAAACTGATAGGGGTGACAGTACAACCTGCCTAGGAAGAACCCAACACAAAGATTGAGCCTGATAAAGAAGATGAGGCAGCCCAGGAACCGGTAGTTGAGGTGGTATCTGACAAAGAAAATACCCAAATCATTGGGAAGAAGAGACCTCCAGTACCATTCCCATAGAGGCTGGCAAAGTACCAGAAAGAGGAACAATACAAGAAATTCTTGGAGATGCTGAAACAAATCCAGGTAAATATTCCATTGATTGATGCTTTGAAGGAGATGCCTGGTTATGCAAAAATGATGAAGGACTTGATGTCCCAAAAATTCGATTTCCAAGACTTGGCCACAGTGACTCTTACTCAAACCTGCAGTGTTGTGGTGACTAGACCAGTTGATGAGAAGCTGTCTGACCCAGGGAGTTTCACAATTCCCTGCACCATTGGTAACTTTGCTTTTGCCAAGATACTTTGTGATTTAGGGGCTAGCATAAATCTAATGCCCCTGGCGATCCATAAGAGGTTGGGGATTGGAAGATCTAGACCCACGTCTATGTTGTTGCAGCTAACTGACAGGACCGTGAAAAGACCCTCTGGTATCTTGGATCAGTGTTGATTCAGGTAGGGAAATTTGTGTTCCCTGCAAATTTTATGATTCTAGATTGCAAAGTGGATGAAGAAATTCTCATAATTTTGGGAAGGCCATTCTTGGCCACAGGGAGTGCTCCCATTGATTGTGAAACTAGGGATCTCAAGATGAGGTTGAACGATGAGGAGATAACATTCAATGTGCAGAAATTTATGAGCCGACCAAGTGAATTTGCCAATTGTTCTCTTATTGATGCCGTGGATGTAATCGTAAAAGCAGATGATGAGACGTTAACTATTGAGGACCCTCTTCATGCATGTCTTGTAAATTTAGATGAGGTGAATGAGGAAAATTTAACCGAATGGGTGTTGGCTTTAGAGGGCAGAGGGTTTTGGGACAGAACTCTTAAATTCGAGCCCCCTGCACTTAGAAAACAAAGAAACTCCTCCAGCCAAACCATCCATAAAAGAACCACCAAAGCTGGAATTGAAACCACTACCCGCTCATCTCAGGTATGAGTTCCTAGGACCTAACTCCACATTACCTGTTATTATCTCATCTAGTTTGTTAGATGTGCAGGCACAACAACTTTTGCAGGTACTCAAGGAGTTCAAGACTGCCATTGGATAGACCATGGCAGACATTAAGGGGATTAACCCGGCATATTGTACGTATAAAATTCTGCTGGAAGAGGGACACAAACCTTCCCGGGAACACCAAAGAAGGCTGAACCCCAACATGAAGGAAGTGGTGAAGAAAGAAGTGATTAAGTGATTGGATGCGGTAATCATTTTCCCAATCTCTGACAGCAACTAGGTTAGCCCAGTGCAATGTGTTCCTAAGAAGGGTGGGATGACAGTGGTCAAAAATGATAACAATGAGCTGATCTCTACAAGAACCGTCACAAGCTGGAGAATTTGCATAGACTATAGAAAATTAAATCTGGCCACCCGAAAAGACTACTTCCCACTTCCCTTTATTGATCAGATGCTTGACAGATTGGCAGGGAGGTCCCACTTCTGTTTTTTGGATGGGTACTCAGGGTACAATCAAATCTCCATTGCACCAGAGGACAGAGAGAAGGCCTCCTTCACTTGCCCATATGGCATTTATGCTTTTCAGAGGATGCCCTTTGGCCTATGCAATGCACCCGCCACATTCCAAAGGTGCATGATGGCCATATTCACTGACATGGTCGAATACATAATGGAGGTGTTCATGGATGATTTCTCAGTGGTGGGAAACCCGTTCGATGAGTGCCTTATAAATCTGATCCGAGTATTGAAAAAATGTATTGAGACTAACCTGGTACTTAATTGGGAGAAGTTCCATTTCATGGTACAAGAGGGCATAGTCTTGGGACACTGGGTATCAAGCAAGGGAATCGAGGTGGATCGTGCTAAAGTTGACGTGATAGCAAAGCTGCCACTCCCCACTTCAGTCAAGGCAATTAGGAGATTCCTCGGGCATGCTGGTTTTTACCGGAGATTCATAAGAGACTTCTCAAAAATTGTCAACCCTCTCTGTAAGTTGTTAGAAAAAGATCACCCTTTCTTGTTTTCTGATGATTGTCGGGCAGCATTCGAGGAGTTGAAAAAGAGTCTAGTCACAACACCCATCATTGTCTTCCCCGAATGGGAGCAACCATGCGAACTTATGTGTGACGTCAGTGACTATGCAGTGGGGCCAGTGCTGGGACAGCAGAAAGACAAGCTAATGAACCCAATATATTATGCCAGTAGAATGCTGAATGGAGCCCAGCTGAACTACACTGTGATTGAAAAGGAGATGCTAGTTTTGGTGTTTGCATTCGACAAGTTCAGATCATACCTGATTAGATCTAAGGTAATTGTATATACTGATTATGCAGCTCTCAGGTACTTGATTGAGAAGAAGAAGTCCAAACCGCGCCTGATTCATTGGGTGCTATTACTGCAAGAGTTCGACCTCGAAATTCGTGACCATAAGGGCATAGAAAACCAAGTCACTGTTCATCTATCACGACTTGAAGGAGCTGAAAACTCAGTTGAGGTTGAAGATATTATGGAAACCTTTCCAGACAAGCAGCTGTAAGCACGTGATTTTTGCCCTATATGAGCATTACACCCAAAAAATCCAAAATAAAACAATTTTCCTTTGTGTGCAATTTTGAGAATATTTGTGACATTTTTGGATAATTATTTGTATTTGTCTATGCATGTTTATTTGTTAAATTAATAAAAAATACAAAAATATGTCGCATTTTGCATGTAGGATTTAATTCTACAATTGTTAGTAATTAAGTTTGTTTTACAAAAATTGAAAATTACAAAAAATATGCATTTTTTGCATTTTTAGCATTTAATGTCCAATTGTATAATTTTATGCTTAATTATTACTTAATTGTGCGTTAATTGTTATTGGGAGTTAATTTGCACTTTTATAACTTAATTTAGTTCTTAATAATAATTTAAGGATTATTAGAATTTAGTTTTAGAAAAATAAAAGAAGAAAAGAGAGCAAAAATACAAAAAATTCGGAATTGGGCCTCTTCTTCAATTTCAAACCACAGGCCCAAATAATTGCCCAACCTTCCCCATGACCTGGTCCATCTCCACACGGGTCGACCCGGTCCGCCCCATAACCCCAATACCCAACCCCTCTTCAATTTTCATTTTTCCCAAAACAAAACAAAAACAAAAAAAAAACAAACTCAAAAAACCCTAAAACCTAAACTAAACTATCCGCCCCCACCCTCTTTTCTTCTTCTCCAAACACCCCAAGCATCCATGGCAGCCTTTCCACCTCCTCACGCCCAGAACAAGCTCCAACACCATCGTCGAACGAGCTCCAAACGACCATCGTCGCTGCTTCATCTTCAGCTGCCTCGTCGAGCTCGAGCATGAGCTCGCATAGTTGTTGGTCGCCATGTCTTCAGCTTCACCTGCTGCTCGACGACCATGCTGCCCCCAGCTCCACCATAACACCATCGTTGCCCTTGCTTCATCTTCTTCGTCGAGCTCTAACCAACGTTACTGCTTCTTCTTCCTCACTTCATGCTGCTGCGTTTCTAGTGACCCCATCGCTGCCACTGTTGCGGCTTCGTCTTCAAACGACCAGCCATGGACGAGCTTCATCGAGCTCGAACTCGAGCTCCCATGGCTGCCGCTGCATCTTCTCCATAAGTTGCTGCTGCGTCGTCTGCTTCGTCACTGCTTCTGTTGCATCGTCTGCTTCTTCTACTGCTGCTGCCCGTCGAGCAGCTGGTTCGAAGCCACCCCATCGCCACTGCTTCGTCATCAACCAAGCAGACCACGCTGCGGCTTCTGCTACGACCAAACGTTGCTGCTTCATCGCCTAAAATCAACCGGAAAACATACAAAAATTTTGGCCAGATTCGAGTTATTTTAGTTTCAAAGCTTCCGGGCAGATTTGTTTCCGTTCAAGTTCGTCGTTGTTTCGATCCGGTTAGTGGGTTTTGAGTTTTACTTTTGTCCGCATTTCGTTTTGATATTCTCAAATCTAAAATCGGGAAATGTTTGTTGTTCGTGTTCATTGTTTTGCTAATTTTTCAGTTTGTTCATGTGAAATTGTTAGTTTAATATTTGTTAGATGCAAATTGAAATTTAATTAATTATTTCTTCAGTTTGTTTCATGTGCTATGTATTTTTTTTCAGAAATTATTAACGTTGGTTAAATCATTTGAATCTGTCATGTTTGTTGTTTAAAATAGATTTAATTCATGTTCATCTTTGTTTGAAGTTCGTTTTTAATCTAGTGATTTAATGTGAGTTTATGTTTTGGTTTTTGATTTGTTGAGTTAGTTTGAATCATGTATTTTGTTGTTGAATCTGTGTTCTTGTGATTTGTTGTTTGAATTTGTTTGGAAATTGGTCATATTGGCTATATTTTGGTTGAGATTGATTAGGTGAATTGGTTATAGCTGATGGGTTAGTTTGGTAAATTGCAGTACGTTGAGGGGTAAAATGGTGATTGCAATAAGGTCGGAGGGGTAGTTTGGGAATTGAACATTTTGAATAATTCTTTATGTTAAGCATGTGGGACAAAATGTAATGGGGTGTGGGTGATATAATTGTTTATGTTAGGCATGAGGAACAAGATGTAATGAGATGGTTTGATATATTTGTTTAATGTAGTGGAGGATGAGTGAGAAGATAGTGGGTTTGGTAGGAGAAAGTGGTTGTTTTATTAATGGTTTAAAGGGTTTGGGATGAATATAAATAAGAAAACTTGATCAGATTTTTGAGAGGACAGAGAATATAAAAAAAAAGAGAATACAGAAGAGAGAGATAGATAGAGAAAAAAGAGAGCTGTATATTAAAGAGAGAGAAAATTCCGAAAATACTAAGATTCAGAAAATAAAAAGAAAAACATTCTGGAAATTTAAAAGAAGAATAGTATACACCCGATATACAATTTAAGTATTCTGATTTACGGATTCAGAAATTAAGGGTTGAACATTAATTAGTCCTTCAAATCTGAAAAAATTCATTTGGCTTCTATCCATTGATTGTTGTCGGTGTTTTTTTGGATTTTCATCTTGATTTTAAAATCTGTCACTGGTTTCTCATTGCTGGTTGTTACTGGTTGTTGGGGTTGTTGTTGTTGTATGCTACTGAATTTCTGTTGATCTCCCTTTTCTTTTGCTTCCAATATCAGGTACACAACTGACACGCTGATTATTGTAAACTGAAACAGGAAGCATGAATACGAAAATGAAGAGTTGAAGTTCTAAATTTATTTTAATTATATTCTGAATTTTATTTGTATATATAAATTTTTTAGCTTACAAAAATCAGAATCATGTAGCTATTTAATATATATAGTGGAACATCTGACAATAGCTTAACGGATGAACTATCTATATATTGCCTAAAAATAAATAAAATGGTGTAGTAACTCCGTCAGTGTTATGTTCATCGATAAGACTCTCATTTGTATGACTTGGCATCTTTTGAAGACTGATTAGAAGGTCTTTCTTTGGACCGTAATGTGGGTTTTTGGACAGGCTAGAAAGAAAGGGTATTAAAGGCTCAAAAACAAATCAATTTGAGGTTCAAAATTACAACATTCGGAACCATATTTGTTTACAACAAGCGCAACCCTTGCCCCAATTTCTTGCTTGGGGATTATTTAAATTTTTAATTTTTATTACACCATGACCGAGCCGTGAGGCGCGTACGTATCCTCTTTGAGGAATCAGGTCGAACGTAGTTCCCAATTCCTCCGTTTTCTTCTGACTTTCTTTTGTTTTTTTGTTTTTTTTGTTATCATTTTTCTTTTCTTCTTTTTTTTTTCATTTTTCTTTGGTCGTTTTGTTGATTTTTTTTCTTTTTCTTAAAGAAAAAGAGAAAAAAACAAAAAGAAAAAGAAGAAAAATGATAACAAAAAACAAAAGAAAGTCAGAAGAAAACAGAGGAATTGGGAACTACGTTTGACCTGATTCCTCAAAGAGGATACGTAGGCGCCTCACGACTCGGTCATGGTGTAATAAAAATAAAAATAAAAAATAAATAATCCCCAAGCAAGAAATTGGGGCAAGGGTTGCGCTTGTTGTAAACAAATATGGTTCCGAAGGTTGTAATTTTGAACCTCAAATTGATTTGTTTTTGAGCCTTTAATACTCTTTCTTTCTAGCCTATCCAAAAACCCACATTACGGTCCAAAGAAAGACCTTCTGATCAGTCTTCAAAAGATGTCAAGTCATACAAATGAGAGTCTTACCGATGAACATAACACTCTGATCCACAACAGAAAGGACTCTAAATCCCCAGTAGAGAGAGTCATACCGGCAACACTCCAAATCCCCATCTGGAAAGTGATACAAATGAGAGAGTCTTATCGGTGAAAATCTTTACGGATACCATAAGGCGAGGAAAGCTGAGAGAAAAGCCAAAATGAGAGAGGCTTGATAGTGAAAACCCTTCGGGCACTACAAGTCTAATAAGATTGAGAATCAGATGGGGAATCGCCAAGTGAAGATCTGGAAAGACGATTGACGGCGGAGGATAGGCCACATGTGCATGTCACGACCATTAGAGTCGGTATCGGCGTTTGATAGGTTTTTTTATTTATAGTTTCTTTTGTTAAAGAGTCGTCTTTTTCCTTTGTCTTTTATTCGGTTTCCTTTTTATCTTTCTCCTTTCATAGAAAAATTCCCCAGTAAAGTCTGTTTGGTCAGAACAAATGAGAAATGACTTCAAAATATGCCATCAGCTTTACAATTATACAAGATGAGATCTGGCTAGTACATCCAAGTGGTATAGTCAGCAAGGAACAAGCGCGAGGCCAGTGTCAAGAAAGATATCCCTAGCAAAAGGGAATTGATAAAAGGATTGACGAGTGTCAAGAGGGATATCCCAGCCAAAACCAAAGGTTATAAACCTCAAGGCCAAGGCCCGTGGACAAAACAAGGAGAGCAGTGAGCATGATTTGGGGAAATTCATACTAGACTAAAAGGTCGGGGAAATGCCAGTTTCCGAGCTATGCCACAAAAGAAGAGGGATATCCCCAGCAGAAAGGGATTACCCCCAGCAAATAATATCATCCCCAGCAAGTTGTTTAGAACGCAGAGCAGGGAAGGAGAAAGGGAAAAGTCATCCCAGTAGGAGTATCACAACCAACCACCGCGTTTTAAACTAACAAATTTTGTTTGATTTGAAACAGGTAAAGGAAATGGCATTGATGACAAAAATGCATACCACAAGGGATATTATCAAACTGGGGCAGAAAATTTTCCTTTCATTTAGAAAATTTTCTGAAAGTCAGGTACCCATTTGGGGAAGAATAAAGATTACACCAGTCTCAAGGGAAGTGGTCTTTGAACCAGTGTTTCCCCCAACATAATAAGTTTCAATGGAGGAAGTTTTTCCCCAGCAGACAGAACAAAGGGATGAAACTTGTGCTCAGAAAAAGCAAAAGGCCAGTATCATTTCCAACAGCCTTCCGAAGAGTGAAGCACTAGTTCTGAAGGAATCAGAATCCCCCAGCAGTGTTATCCTCGACAGTGTTATCCCTAGCAGATAACATTTTATCCCCCAACAGGTAAGTAAATAATTCCCAACAGTGTTATCCCCAGCAGTTTCGATGAGTCCAACACAAGTTTGGTGAAAATTGGTATCCTCAGTGGTTCCTTTCGGGGAAAGGCAAAACGAGTCTTAAGGGAGGTAGTCTTCGAAGGAAGAAGCTTTTAAAAAAAAAAAGAAAAAAAAAAGAAAAAAAAAAGGGAAGTAGTTTGCAGAGGAATGAAGCATCCTACTTAAAAGAAGGTAATTTTGGAAGGAGTAAGATAACATATTTACTCAGCAGAGTTATCCTCAGCAGTGTTAGTGAATTCCACGGTCTTGCCCAGAAATAATAATACGCTAATCGCTTTAGGCACGATTTTAATAATCATACATTCCTAAACTCGGGTACGCATTTATGCGACCCAAATCCAAATCCCAAAACATTGAATAAAAATATGTTCCGGATCGCGGGTGCATTTTATGTGATGCAATCCAAAGATATGTTTTTAAACGATGTTCACATTCTTTTAAAAATATAATAATAAAAGCGGTAAAGAGTTAAAAATTTGCAGATGAGCTCACAATTGTATAAAAATCATATATTTAAGCCAAATATGACAGTTGAGCGACCGTGCTAGAACCATGGAACTCGGGAATGCCTAACACCTTCTCCCGGGTTAACAGAATTCCTTATCCAGATTTTTGGTTCGCAGACTGTAATACAGAGTCATTCTTTTCCTCGATTCGGGATTAAAATTGGTGACTTGGGACACCCTAAATCTCCCAAGTGGCGACTCTGAAATAAATAAATAAATCCTGTTTCGATTGTCCTTTAATTGGAAAAACTCCCTTCCGCGCCCCTCTGCGGGCGGCGCGGGCGAAAAAGGAGGTGTGACAGCAGCTACTTGCTACAAGCCTTGAGGAAGTTCCATGGTATGCAGACTTTGCAAATTACCTGGCAAGTAGTATAGTTCGCTATGACCTTTCCTCTGTGCAAAGAAAAAGTTTTATTGTGACTGCCACATGTATTATTGAGATGAACCTTATCTGTTTTGAATATTTGTTGACAATATGATCCGGAGGTGTATCCCCGAGATAGAACAATCTTCTGTTTTGCAGGCCTGTCACGCATCGGCGTATGGAGGGAATTTTGGACGAGTTAGGACGGCCGCAAAAGTGCTAGAGGTCGGGTTCTACTGGCCAACAGTGTTTAAGGATGCAAATCAATTGGTGAAGGGCTGTAATGAATGTCAATGAACCGGGAACATTTCCCGTCGCCATGGGATGCCCATGAACCCAATTCAAGAGGTTGAAGTGTTCGAAGTCTGGGGGATAGACTTCATGGGCCCCTTCGTCAGCTCCTTTAGGAATAAGTACATACTTGTTGCTGTAGATTACGTGTCCAAATGGGTGGAAGCTGCAATATTTCCACCAGTGATGCTAGAATGGTGGTGGGGTTTTTGAAGAAGAATATATTCACCCGTTTTGGGACCCCGAGAGCTATTATCAGTGACGGAGGTACTCACTTCTGCAATCGAGCCTTTGAGAAATTGTTAGCAAAGTACAATGTACACCACAATGTGGCAACCCCGTATCATCCTCAGACCAGTGGACATGTCGAAGTGTCGAATAGGGAGGTAAAGAGTATATTGACCAAGACTATGAATGCCACAAGAACTGATTGGGCGAAAAAGCTAGATGATGCATTCTAGGCCTATAGAACTGCTTTTAAAACACTAATTGGTATGTCACCATATAAGTTGGTGTTTGGGAAGGCCTGCCACTTGCCAGTGGAACTTGAACATAGAGCTTGGTGGGCAATAAAACAACTGAATCTAGACATTGAGGCTGCGGGCACAACGAGAGTCACAGAATTGCGTGAGCTTGACAATTTCCGATATCTTACTTTTGAGAGCACAAGGTTGTACAAGGAAAGAATGAAGAGGTTGCACGACAAGAACATTATTAAGCGAAATTTCAACCCCAGGGACATGGTATTACTCTATAACTCAAGATTAAGGCTATTTTCGGGTAAACTCAAGTCACGATGGTCTGGACCATTTCGAGTGGTCGAAGTATTCCCTTCAAGGGTCGTAGAGATTGCCTTAGAGAAAAACTCTCATACATTTAGAGTCAATGAGCAGAGATTGAAACTATATGTGGGCATGAATGAACCAAAGGAAGTGTCAGAGATCCACCTGACTGAACCTCAGAGGTTGAGCGAGCCTTAAATGCGCTTATCTGCGTCGTGCCACTACGTTAAATCAGGCACTGCATGGGAGGCAAACCATTGATTTGTTGTAATCGTCGTGCCGCAACATTAACTAAGGCACTGGTTGGGAGGCAACCCAATGATAGTTAGTAGTTGTTAATTTTGAGTTTAGGAAATACTAACCAATGCAGGTGAGCTTGGGCAGGTGATAAGTCCATCGGACGCGAAAAGAACAGGTGAAAAAAATGAAAAATATTTCGTGCCTAGGAGTGCGCCCGAGCTACAGGCCGCGCATATGGGCAAACATTCTACCTCAGCTCTCAACACTAGCGCGACCGCACTAGTGGCCACGCATATGCCCAAGTACACTGTCTGGACTAGTGCGGCCGCGCTCTTACCACGCTACGACCGCGCTAGTCCCACCCACCTGAAGCGTTTTTTTAAACTTAATGATAGTTTTTTTATTGTTATTTTTTTCCTTTATTCTATTTCCCCCTCCCTATCTAATTAATCCCCTCTCTTCACTCCAAAACAAAATTCCCCACACTCAAAATTCCTCCAACCCTAACCCCCTTCTTCCTCTTCTTCTTCTTCTTCTTCTTCAAATTCCATCTTCTTCCAACTCCCTCTTCTCCAAATTCCCAACCCAAATTCCCCAAGGTTCAAGCACAACCCCCCCCACTCTTCTTCACTTCTCACCATCCCCTCTCACTACAGGTAAGGTTACTTTTTTTGCCATTTTTCTTTTCCAGATTTTAGCTTTTAATTTTTTATGTAGTAATTTTTTTTTCTTTTCTTTTCTTAAGTAGAAATTTGTAGTGTATGTTATAGTGACTGTGGGTGGTAAGGTTGGTGGAGTTGTAGCTTAACTTATAAGGTGATTTTGGGGACATTGTGGTGTTTTTGGGGTTGCAACATGTTTGAAATGGGGTGTGAGTAGATATTGCCCACAAGGTGTTTGTTTAAATGCCTCAGTGAATATAATTGAGTAATTGTGACCAATTGTGCACGTGAAGTCTGAGTAACCGCATTGAGTCACAATTTTTTGTTTGGGCTGTGCTAATCTTATTCCTTTTTCAGGTACTATGGCTCCATCTAGGAAACTCCGCACCACAGGTGCCTCTTCCAGCAGTCAAGCTGGATCGTCCAGGGTGCACGGGTCAGCTCCTGCTCGTCCCTTTGATAGTACAAGTTTGTCTCTGCCAAGGCTCAGGACCGTTTTACGGATAAGGCCACTAAGAAATTGATACCGGAAAGGGGCATAGATATAGGGTCGGTCCAGTTGGGCTGCCCTCACTTGTATAATGAGCTGCTAAGGCGGGGGCTACAAATCTTCATTGACGAGCTGGACGAGGGAAATGTGATGGTTGTCTGTGAGTTCTATGCAAATGTAAAAGAGCATGTGAATGGCGTAGTAACTGTGCGTAGAAAGGCGGTGGATGCCTCTATTGAGGCTATACGGAGGATGTACCAGCTGCCCCCTCATGTGGATCCATATGAAGACTATTATGAGAGGTATGGCAGATCATACACGCAGTGAGAGATGTTCTTTGAAACAATCTGTGTACCCAGAAAGGAAATTGTCTGGATGAAGTATGGTCAGAAGTTTCACTCCGTGGCGCTTACCTTTGAAGGGAAGTGCTGGTTGTATATTATCAACAACCGCCTGATCTCGTCTTCCAACACTACGGAGGTGAATGGTCCTCGAGCGGCTCTGATTTGGTGCTTTATAAATGGTCACAACTTTGACGTGGCCAAAGTGATTTATGAGGAGATGTTCACCCGTTGTCCGGTGAAAAGGTATGGGTTCTTCTTCCCTTCCTTGGTTACTCGACTTTGCTGGGCAGCTCGAGTGCCAGAAAATTTGGATGTCGAGAGAGAGTGCCAAAAGGCCACAAGTTCCGAGCGGATAAGGTCACTACTGGGAAGGAGCCGGTAGCAGCGGGTGGTGATGATAGTGGTGATTCTGATGACTCTGAGGAAGAGGAGGCTGAGCAGGAGGATGTGAGGGCCGAGCCACAAGCCCATGAACAAATTGCAGCAGCTACAGCACCATCTGGGGCTGCTCGAGTTACCCGGTTCACAGCTTTGGAGCAGGAGGTGGCCGGACTGCATACCTCGGTCATTGACTTGGGTACATGTATTGACACGGGTGGCTACCCAATAGGTGAAATCTGATAAGAAAATATTGGGCTGGCTGAGAGCTCTGGGTCGTGCTTACAGTTTGAACCTAGACACGGTCTCCGATCAAGAGTGATCTTTCAGGGAAGCTCCTTTACCTCATTGTTCTTTATTTTGTATGCCATGACGACATGTCTTCCTTTTAAGTGTGGGGTGGGGGATACTTCAATGTATGTATGTATATGTAACAATTTGACTGTTTGATGTTTTCTTTCTTTTTGTTGATTGTTTTTGTGGTTTTGAGTAATAGTCAAATTAGGCAAGTTTAAAGTAGGTAAGTTGACTTGTTCCGACGACGGATCTCTTTCAACGGGGTTCTTGAGGGTCTAAGTCGATGGAAAAATCTAAAAAAAAAGGAATATGTTGGACTCTTCCTAATGACGGATCTTCTAGACAGTTTTCTTGAGGGAAGTAAGTCTAAAGAAAATACCAAAAAGATTTTTTTGTTTTAGGTAGTGTAGTAACTCCCCCTTAGTTTTTCTTTGGGTCGCGGTTCTTTTCCAAGAGTTTTGCTTGAACCGGGTGTAGTTAGTTTTTGTTTATTTTGTTTTTAGTTTTTAGTTAGTATTGATGGGCAACGAGCTGAAATAGAAAGAGAAACCCTTGGCGTTGATACACTTGAACACAATAGACACTAGAGTGTAACGCTTAGTCTTAATGGTTGATTCTTGCTAGAGTGCCTTAAATTGTATGTTTGTAACTGACTTGAATACTCGAGCGAGAGTGTCTTGACAAGCCTATGGTGCATCTTTGTGGCATGTGAATGTTCTTTTTGAGAGTGAGCGAATTTTGTCTATCTAAGTTCCTAATTGTTCTTAATATTATTATTTGTGGAACTACTCTGTTGTGTGATGTGATGCCATCTGATTCACGAAGGAAAGGTAAGTCTTGAATTCTGTATAGAGTAATTTGAGTAAGTACGAATATTGTACGGCACGTGAGAGTCGACTTTTGAGGCAAAGATTGTTCACGACTAGATGTTATTTTTGGTGAGTTGTTCTTGGTGTGATACTTAAGGGAAAAGCTTAGTGAAGGAACCTTATAGAGTGTGGTGGATTGCTCGAGGACTAGCAATGATTTAAGTGTGGGGTATTGATAATAGGCTAGATTCATGTAATTTAGCGGCTGTTTATGCCCCATCTTGACTATGTTTCACTGTTGTAGGATAGTTAAATGATGATAAATTGGCTCTAATTATGAATTTCATGGTTTGCAGGAGTGAGTTGCGCGTACGAGGACTTAGGACTGTATTTGGAGCTAAATTGAAGCAAGGGAAGCCCCTCGGAGCTGAGTACATTGAAAGAAGAGAGAAAAGAAGAGCTGAAATGATGACCCACTAGCGCGACCGCGCTAGCCCAGGAGTTTGAGGCAGAATACTATGCCATATGCGTGGTCAGTAGCACGGGCACGAGCGCGGCCGCGCTAGTCCAGTTCGGAACATATAATTTCAGGGGTAAACTTGGAAGTTCGGGGTAATTTATAAACTCAACAAACTCGCCCAAGCAAAGGTTAAGCTTGTTTTTAGACTAAATTGGAGGCAAGAACAAGTGTGAGAAGAGCAATCAACCATTAGAGTTTTTCAATCTTCTCTTTGTTATCTTTATTTGCACATTATGAATACTTTTGTAGTTTTATCTTGCTTTGCTATGAGTAGCTAAATATTTAGTCTAGGGTTTTGATGAACCTGTTGAAGGATGAACTTCATGTTATGTTAATATAGTTTGCCTCGTTTAATTACGATTTGTTCAACTACGTTCTTGTTGTAGTTAACTGATAGGATCCTTAATTAGCTGTGCCTATTTAATATGTATTACTCGGGAGAGAGTGCATATTTAGGTAATTGTTGAACAACACCACTCCCAAAGTATATGAGGATCAATAACCGAGGTTTAAAGGCGGGATTAGGGATAACGAAGCTTTGGGTGCAATCTAAAGTGAGCTGTAATAAAAGCCAGCGAGCGTAACTCGGGAGAGTGCGTCTAGTAAATTTTCGTGATTATTCGGGAGAGATTCACGGTAATAACAGTGCTCATGATTGATAGATACGATTAGGTAAATCTATGTGAAACATAACATGAATGAATTCCATCAATAGGGGAAATCATAACCTTAGATCCTTCTCTTATTTGTTTACAACTCAATCATAGTTAGTTGTTAGTTTACTTGCTTTTATTCAGTTGTAGTTAGTTAAAACATCACCAATTGTTATTTAAATATCTGGGAAGTTAATTACAAAGAATTTAGTGAGTCTAACAAAAGTAATTGATAGGTTAATTTATCGAGGATTCAACTCGGGCTAAATACTCGGATTATATTTGCAACAACCGCTTTATCCTTTTTATGAGGCATAGTTGGGCGTGATTACTTACCACAGCACTACGTGCAAGAAAAACAAAACATTTAAGAAGGGAACATAGACAGAGTTTTGGACCTGTTTGCCTAATACTAGAAGTTTTGGGTCAAATCCAAAATACAGTAATCGTTACATTATTGACCACCTATGTTTGTGACAGGATGAATAATATTCGAAACCTCAAATTTAGAGCTCGTTTGGACATAAGAATTTTTTCATTTTTTTTTCGAAAATTTTTCACCTTTTTTCGAAATCAGAGTTTGGCCATAAAATTTATAATTTTCACTTGAAGATGAATTTTGGAAGTTTTCGAAAATTTGAAAAACTCAAAAAGTTATTTTTCAAAATTTTCACTCAGATCACTCACAAAACTTCTAAAACAACCCAAAACTATATTCATGTCCAAACACAACTCTAATTTTCAAATACCATTTTTACTTGAAAATTTCTTTTCACTTTTTTTTGTTTGAATTTAACAATTCTTATGTCCAAACGCCTACTTAAGCCTTGAAAATGCAAAAAATCATGTACGGAGCACTTTAATAGAATATGCTTACGCGAATCAAAATTAACTGAAGTTTAAATACGAGTACTAAATACGGAGTGGAAAAAAAAAATTAAATTATCCTAAAATGGTAGGTAAATATTATATACACAACTAAATATAATTGAAATGGGGAAGTGTCAAATGATGAGCGCAAAATATATAAAAGCAGCCAAGGCAAGATTTGTTTATTCTAATAATAAATAAACTTTTTTAAAAAAAGTGGATAAAGTGCGCAGTTACATTAAACAAATGGGTCCACAGGATTAGTGTCAAGTACAGAAGGGGAACAAAAGTGGTTTTGGTTGACTAGTACTGTAAAACGACAGCTGCCAATAGAAATTGGAATTAGATATAGGATTTATTTTTTTGGTTTTCCGCCCGGTGTCCGGTATCTTCATTGGAGCCCGATTATATTTGGATTTGCGTCGCGTAGGACCCCATTCGGGGGAGGGGGGAAGCGCTCCCTACCAAGAATTTTCTATACCCAAAACTCTTAAAGGAAGAACAGTCTCATCCACTACACCACATCCTTTAGAGTTAGATATAGAAAGTTAATTTAATAGTAATACCACTTTTTCTGTCCTAAATAAAGAGTAGGACTACTATTGTTTTTTACAAAGTCACATTCGGTGTCGTAGAATGGAATATACTTGTGGGAAACTAGATTTATAAGTTATAACAGATTGTTCACCTTATTGATGGGCGTTAACATATTCGATATTCCACATATCAATTGCAAGGGATCTAGATTGAATAAAAAATATTGATTCATGCTTGATACGATAGAATAGAAATCAATCGTTTACTCTAACTAAAATCGATGAAGTACTGAAACTACTTCAACTTCTGCTCCCTGAACTCTGCTATTTTACTATAGTTTTTTAAAGTTTAGGTAAATAGTTTTAATTAATTATACAATTACTTTTAATTAATTTTAGGTGATTCATAATACTGCAACTATCAAGAGTTATGGTAAGATAAATATGGTCCATTTATTCTTAACTAAAAATCTCGAATTCGAGACCTTGAATGTGAAAAAGTTTCTGATACGAAGCGATTCCCTCTTTAATTGATCTTACGCTATGTTAACTCGAATTAGTCGGACCATCAACGCAGATAAAAATATAAGGTCAATGCATAGTACTTTAGTTAATGACTTTACCAAATGGTGGTATGTGTTTCAAGAAAAATCCGATGCCATAATAGCATGTAGTTTCTGATTAATTAAATCCTTCACCTAATTAATTACCAAAAAAAAAAAAATCCTTCACCTAATTACACTGCTACAGTCTACACTTTTGTTCATATAAATAAAGGTCCTCTAGCCTTCATTTCTTCACCATTCACAATCAAAACTCTTTCATTCTACTCTAAATTCATTTCCATTTCTATATCTCAGTTCATTTCATTTCTTTTCTTTGTATTTGCTCATTATTCTATCTCATTTTCCTCCCAAAGGTAAAACTACAATCTTTTTTGGTTCATATACTAATTCATTACCTGCATGAAAAGTAGCAGTCATTTTGTTAGTCTTGATTTTTGAAATTTATTTTGATCTTATCATTAAAGAAAATATCTTTTATTTTTCTTTCCTTTTTCAGTAGAGTTTGCTTGTACGTTTCTATGTTGTTAAGTATCAGTTGCTTTCTGCTGTGTACTAAGATCATAAATTTTGCAGCTACAAACCAAGAAAACCATTCTCAATTTTTCTGCCAACTCTTTTAGTAGATTTCTTGATAGGAAAAAAAAAATCTGTTTCTGACCCCCAAAACTCAATAAAATTAAGTTATCTTTTGATCTTTCAGCAAAAAGATTCCTACTTTTCAGCAAAAATTAAGAATTCTGTGTTCTTGATCACCTCTGAGGTAAATATACTTTTTTAAATTTTTTTTTATCTTAGTCTTACTAAAGACGAAGGACAGACTCGGCGTAACTGGTAAAGTTGTTGCCATGTTATTAAAAGATCATGGGTTCGAGCTGTGGAAACAGCCTCTTGCACGAATGCAGGGTAAAACTGTGTACAATAGACCCTTGTAATTCGGCCCTTCCCGACCGACCCCGCACATAGCGGGGCTTAGTGCACCGGGTTGCCCTTCTTACCAAAAATATTATAATATTACAGTACTTCTATTTATAAATGCACAACTTTTCTCTAAAGGAAATTCTGATCTTGAGGTTTGATTTTAGTTCTGCATAGTTTTTATCTCCACCTTTTTCTTCTAGTCTAACTGTTCTGTTCTGTTCGGTTACTTTTTTTTCTTTGTTTGTTTTTGTCCTATTTGCTGGTGTCAAATTATTAGCATAAGTACCTCATTTAAAGATAAATATATCTTCATAAGAGTGAATGCGAGCCTTGGAACAACACTAAAGTTGTCACTGTGATCTATAGGTCATGGGCTCGAATCGTGGCATCAGAGTAAAATGCCTACATCACACACTCTTGGGGTGCTTCCCTTCCCGGACCCTACTTAAACGCGGGATGCTTTGTGCACCGGGCGTCCCTATCTTCATCAGAGCTATGTCTTATAATTTCTTAAATTTATCTCCAGTATGCTTTAGTCATCAAGTCCTGTTTTCCCTACTACATTTGCTGTTTTCTACTGAAAAACTTACCCTTTTTATTTTATTTTCAAAGATTCTGTTTTATATAGAAATTCCTGTATATTTTAAATATTTTGCTAGGTTTAGTGGTTTGGTTGAATTATGATTGAAATTGTAGTATACTTTGTAACAGGAAGATCATTCTAGATGCTTTTGGTGGGGTCTCCTTGATTTAAATTTTTTAGTTTAGCCTTTGTAGTAATCTTGGTTGTCACACGTAGCGTTGTGCTTTCGCCACAAAAGCATTTAGTAGACTTAATTAATGTCATAATATTGGTTGGTGTGGTTTTAATTACTAAACTGTACTATTATATTAGGTGGAAGTTTTGAAAATTTAGAGTAGTAACATTCTAGATCATTGAAAATATTGGTTTTTCAGTGACTTTTTAGTATGTCGTTTTCATTTTCTAAGTGGTTGTACTAATGTAGTATAATAAAATTTTGATTGGTATTTTGGATAAGCTGAGGTGTCCATCTTCTACTAACTGCACTAGTATATTTTTTGGTTGTTTACAGCTGAAACAACTTGTCTGAGGATTTCTCATCTGCTGAATCAACTGCCATGGCTGAACGTGCTCTGACTCGTGTTCACAGCCTTCGTGAACGTCTTGATGCCACTTTGGCTGCACATCGCAATGAGATATTGCTGTTTCTTTCAAGGTATTGCCTAAGTAGTGTTCTTGTTTCCTACAAAAGATTCAGTTGGTGTTCAAAAAACGATATGTGATTTGATTTATCTGCCTAAGTCTTGGTAGTCATAATTATCCGGTACCTGTGCTGGTGCGAGTTAGCTGGTTCGGAAACTACTCTTATGAAAACGAGAGATTTAGTTGGTGTTGTCTGCAATTCTGTAGTATGGACTATTAAGCAGATAGATCATGTTTGATATCGAAAAGGAATGTATATGTGATGTTACTTGAACTGGTTTTGGTTATTACAGGATTGAAAGCCATGGAAAAGGGATCTTGAAACCTCACCAGCTATTGGCTGAGTTCGATGCAATTCGCCAAGATGACAAAAAGAAGCTGAATGATCATGCATTTGAAGAACTCCTGAAATCTACTCAGGTAATTTTGATTTTGGCTAAATGTGTTACCAAGCTGAATGATCATGCATTTGAGTTTGTGTCCGACTACTACAATGATATGTTATACCAGGAAGCGATTGTTCTGCCACCTTGGGTTGCACTTGCCATTCGTTTGAGGCCTGGTGTGTGGGAATATGTCCGTGTGAATGTTAATGCTCTAGTCGTTGAGGAGCTGACCGTCCCTGAGTATTTGCATTTTAAGGAAGAACTTGTTGATGGAACGTAAGTTTTAGTCTCTTATTTGATACTATGTTAGAGAATAGGCAGTGGATTCAATTTATCAGTGTTGTTTTTTACCTAATGCAGCTCCAATGGAAATTTCGTTCTCGAGTTGGATTTTGAGCCCTTCACTGCATCCTTTCCTAAACCGACCCTCACCAAATCTATTGGGAATGGAGTTGAATTCCTCAATAGGCACCTTTCTGCGAAAATGTTCCATGACAAGGAAAGCATGACCCCGCTTCTTGAATTTCTTCGGGTTCACAATTATAAGGGCAAGGTAACTTTGTTATTCCCATTCATATATATGTTCAGTTTGTGCTTATCATGCGCCCAATGATGTATGAATATGTACTAAAGGATAGATGTACGATTTCGTTTGCAGACAATGATGCTGAATGACAGAATACAGAATTTAACCACTCTGCAAAATGTCCTAAGGAAGGCAGAGGAATACCTTATTATGCTTCCCCCTGAAACTCCATTTTCCGAATTCGAACACAAGTTCCAAGAAATTGGATTGGAGAAGGGATGGGGCGACACTGCGGAGCGCGTGCTAGAGATGATATGCATGCTTCTTGATCTACTTGAGGCTCCCGACTCCTGTACTCTTGAGAAGTTCCTAGGGAGAATTCCTATGGTGTTCAACGTGGTTATCCTTTCCCCCCATGGATATTTCGCCCAGGAAAATGTCTTGGGTTATCCCGACACTGGTGGCCAGGTGCATTACTTTAGTCTTTGTCCGTGAGTCTATGTTGCTCAGATCCTCTACAATGCCACTGTACCCGTGTAGGATACTCCAAATATAATGCATTTTTGGAGGATCTGTCACCGGTGCAATGGCATTTTGGAGGTCGGAGCAACAAACAACTGCTAGTATGCTTCTAAAGCTTGCTTCCATAAATGCTAAGGTCCTTCACCCGTAATGTGCAGGTTGTCTACATATTAGATCAAGTTCCAGCCTTGGAGCGTGAAATGCTTAAACGCCTAAAGGAGCAAGGACTTGATATAACACCGCGTATTCTTATTGTTAGTATTTCTTGTACTTGTAATTGCTGCGGATTACACAAAATTTTCTCTTTATTGGCAACTTATCTTGATATTATTCCCAGGTTACTCGTCTGCTGCCTGATGCAGTTGGAACGACTTGTGGTCAGCGGCTTGAGAAGGTGTATGGAGCCGAGCACTCACATATTCTGAGGGTCCCCTTTAGGACTGAGAAGGGCATTGTTCGTAAATGGATCTCTCGCTTTGAAGTGTGGCCATACATGGAGACTTTCACTGAGGTGACACTAAGCTTCCTTGTATTTGTCTATCTTCTAATTGGTATTAGGAACAATTTGCTAATTATTAACGCTTTGGCTTTTCGTACATCAGGATGTTGCAAAAGAACTTGCTGCAGAACTGCAGGCCAAGCCAGATTTGATAATTGGCAACTATAGCGAGGGAAATCTTGTGGCTTCATTGCTGGCTCACAAGTTAGGCGTAACGCAGGTCTGTGTTATTTTTCACCTCTTATAAATCTGATTGTATTTCCATTAGTCTGGAACTAAAAGTACTAAAATTTTCTTTTCTTCGCTGTGTTATTTGCCTTCTGCAGTGCACCATTGCCCATGCATTGGAGAAAACAAAGTATCCTGATTCTGACATCTACTGGAAAAAATTTGACGAAAAATACCATTTCTCGTCCCAGTTTACCGCTGATCTTATTGCAATGAATCACACCGATTTTATCATCACCAGCACTTTCCAGGAGATAGCAGGAAGGTATAACATCAATTGCTAATTCGGTTGCAGTAACATTTTGTTCGATTTCTTCCCCTTATGCTTAACCTAATACCCTAATGAATTTTCCAGCAAGGACACTGTCGGACAGTACGAGAGTCACCAGGCATTCACAATGCCTGGATTGTACAGAGTCGTTCACGGCATTGATGTGTTCGATCCCAAATTCAACATTGTCTCACCTGGAGCTGATATAAACCTGTATTTCCCATATTCCGAGAAGGAAAAGAGATTGACAGCACTTCACCCAGAAATTGAGGAGCTTCTGTACAGTGATGTTGAGAACGAGGAACATCTGTAAGTTTCTAACTTACTCGTACCGTCAGTGGCAGAGCCAGAATTTTCATTAAAATGGGGTCAAAATATAAAGACATAAATTCACAAAGAAGCCAAGGGGTGTCAATATGTAGTATAAATATATTAAAAAAATTACCTAGCTACACAATGTAATTTTCCGACAAAGGGGTATCGGTTGCACTTCTTGAATACATGTGGCTCTGCCACTGGGTACAGTTACAAAGTCCTGTTACCTATGTAGATGAGCTTGTGCTGAACATGTTGTGATTTTGGTAGGTGTGTGCTAAAGGACAGGAATAAGCCAATCTTATTCACAATGGCGAGATTGGATCGTGTGAAGAACTTAACCGGACTTGTTGAGTGGTACGCCAAGAACGCACGGCTAAGGGAGTTGGTTAACCTTGTTGTCGTTGGTGGAGACCGAAGGAAGGAATCCAAAGATTTGGAAGAGCAAGCAGAGATGAAGAAGATGTATGAGCTAATAAAGACTCACAACTTAAATGGCCAATTCAGATGGATTTCTTCACAGATGAACCGAGTAAGGAACGGCGAACTCTACCGATACATTGCCGACACTAGGGGAGCTTTCGTGCAGCCTGCATTCTATGAGGCTTTCGGTTTGACTGTTGTTGAGGCCATGACCTGTGGTTTGCCTACATTTGCAACTAATCATGGCGGTCCAGCTGAGATCATCGTTAACGGAAAATCCGGCTTCCATATCGATCCATATCACGGTGAGCAAGCTGCTGATCTGCTAGCTGATTTCTTTGAGAAATGTAAGACGGAACCTTCTCATTGGGAAACTATTTCAACCGGTGGCCTGAAGCGCATCCAAGAGAAGTAAGCAACTCTTTCTTGACTCTAGTCATTCAAATTAACTTGGGATTTGAGGCATAGTTGATTGATAATTTATCGCGTCTCTACTACTATATACAGGTACACGTGGCAAATCTACTCGGAGAGATTATTGACGTTGGCTGCTGTTTACGGTTTCTGGAAACATGTTTCTAAGCTTGATCGTCTAGAAATCCGTCGATATCTAGAATCTCAATAATATTCCGTGTCTTTATAGATGGTGAGTTCTTCTGCTTTTATAGTTAATTCTAGGAGAAGATGTAATGCCTTTGTCTTAATGAGGCAATTATGAACAATAAATGACATTAAAAGAAAAGTTATCTAGAGTTCAGATCCTTCAAGATGTAAATTATAAGATTCGGGGATATGGATCCTAGTACGGATACGGGTGCGAGAATCCGGCTAAAAATAATTTTAAAAAAAATTATCTCTAAATTATGAGATATTATGTGGAATACTTACGTATAACTTGTAAAGTGTAGATTTTTTTTAATTCTCAAGTTGTAGATTAGTAAATGATTGATTTCCTAGATAAGTATGCTATTTTCTTCAAATTTACTCTTCTGATTTCGAAAATCAAATTGTATCTCGTCTCGAATTTTTCCGTCCGTTATGGTCAAAGTACCCAAAATCGTTTGACCAAATCGGTACGGATCCCATACCCACACCCACACTAGTGTCGTATTGACACGGGTGCCGCACCTAAACTGCTATGTCGGAGCAACTTAGCACTTAGAGAATCATTGATGTTAAATTTTCTTAATTCTTGAATCTGCTAATGAAGATTTTATCTTGGTTTTTGTTTAGGCTGAAGCTGTTCCATTGGCTGCTGAATGAAATGACATATCATTTGGGATGACCAAAGAAAAGTGCCAATTTCTTTGAATAAAATGCTGTGACAAGAGGCTTCTGTTCTCTAACTTCAGAAAATTGTTGTGTAGTGATCCTCTTTTCTCCATTTGTATGCCAACTCTCCCTCACCCCTTTTTTCACTTTTACTTTATTTTTGTCTGCATTTTGTACTGCTAATATTGGCTGGAGAATTTGCAAATTTGATATTTGGAGCTGTTAATGTGAATAAAAGATCAAATTTCAATTTGTCCAATCTAAATTTCTTTCTTTTTGGGTAAAATTATATATATATATATATATATATATATATATATATATATATATATATATATATATATATATATAGTGTGTGTGTGTGTGTTTTATATGGTCAAGTGATTTGATGAAGTCAGAAAACATTTTAAGAGTCTGAAACCTAAATAATGGTATTTTGGACTCAAAATACCATTATACAGCTAAAAAAAAGTTACATTTCTAACATAACGCAATACTATACTGCGTTTTAGTTTAACGGAAAGTTAGCCGTTAATGTAAAACTAGTATAATACTACGTTTTCCTAAAATGCATATTATACTACGTTTTACTTTAATTTTGGGCCCACATATAAGTGTTCTGCGGATAACTGACATAAATATTTATTTTTTTAAATGTAAAACGCAGTATAATACTACGTTTTAGTTTCCTAAAATGCAGTATTATACTATGTTTTACTTTAATTTTGGGCCCACTTATAAGTGTTCTGCGGATAACTGACGTAAATATTCATTTTTTTAAATGTAAAACGCAGTATAATATTATATTTTACTAAAACGTAGTATTATACTGCGTTTTACTTCCTTTTTGGGCCCACCAATAAGTGTTCTGCGGATAACTGACATAACAATAATTCAAATAGGTGGTATTATATTGCATTTTACAAAAAATAATTCGGCACCCCAAGCTAAGACTTGCCTTATTTGAAGGCGTTAGGATTTTATGAAAATCTATTCAAAACTTTCCTTCAAACTTCCAAACTTCCGTTCATACTTTTCTTCTTGTTATCAAGCATTTTTTTATAATGTATGAAGAGCCAAAATAAGGGTTTCATTATATTGGGGGGAGGGGGGTTGAGATTGTAATGGAGAATAACTCTGTGAGGTATAGTTTACCTCTACAGTGTCATGTTAAATTGCCGCTTACAATGGAGTACAATAAATTGGTATCGTTGTTACGTAAAAAAATGAGTGTGAGGAAACGTTCGGTGAACCTTAAAGTAACCGGTAGATTTTTGTAGTATGTGACTCCGCAGGGGTTTGCTTATTATTCTGAGTTTAACATCGAAGATGATGAAACTCTTAGAGATTTTTTGCGGATTCCTGATGAATACAGGGAATTTATTGTAATAAAATTGTTGGAAATGTACGTCAAGGTTGAAGACGTTCCCAATAATGAGGGTGTGCATAGTAGGGATAACCCCCAGTCATCGGGTGATTATTCTGGAGCAGTTTTTACCGGACAGATTCCTGATGAAAGAGCTTGCCTTGATTTAAACTTGTCACCACCGGCGAATGAGCAGCGACAAAATAATTTTTTGACTTTATATAATCCACAAGACGACTGGTAAACTTCAATTTTTCTACGCTTTAGCGATATTTATTTTATGTTTGAATTGGATTTGTATTAACACTCATATTTTTCATAGAGGGTACCATCCGGATATAAATTTTACAAGTTATGATCCCACTCCTAGTTGGAATATGCGTAGTTTTGGAGTGTTGGACCACGGTGGTCCATCCGGGAGTCATCACCAACAAGAAAATGTCCATCATGGAACGTCAACACAGTACGACTTGTAAGTAAAGTGATAAAGCTATATGTAAAGTATTTATCTAGTTGAGTAGCTTGTCATTTTGTTCTTTTTGTGCAGTGAAAACGAGCAACTTGATGTTCTTGACCTCACACAGTTGCCCATAGATGATGTATTGACTCGTGATTTGGCAGATGTGCAGAGTCAGGAAGATGATAGTGATTATGACAACAATGACGATGAGTCTGGATATGATACACCCTTCCCTGATGAGGGTGATGAGGAGGAGGAAGTGAATGTCGAACCTGAGCTGACGAGGGAGCATGCTCCTCCACCTCCCGTTAGACCAAGAGTGTACGAGTCTCACGTACCATTTCATGAGCGGAATATTCCCTACCTTGGTAATTTGCCAAGTATGCCGGACGTGGATGCCCTTACAAGGGATGATGACGAATTTCGGTCAGCAATGTGGTATGAGTCTAGACCAGCGGTGCTGACAAAGGGCATGTATTTCCCTTATAAAGCTCGCCTAATCAGGGCTGTAAAAATCTACAACGTAAGAGAGTGCCGTGAGATGACAGTAAGGGAGTCAACTACGGAGGTATACAAGGTTGTACACCATAGAGACTTTATGGGTTGTCATTGGATGTTGCGTGCCAGCAAGAAGAAATTAGGGTTGTGGAAACTGGGTAAATATATTAGCACCCACAGATGTGAAATGGACACATTCAATGAGAATCACTTCAACCTGGATGTAGACTTGATTTCTCTTGTCTTGATTCCATACTTGGAAGTGTCCATTATGTTCAAGATTAAAGAGTATATTACAGCCGTCCACCAGGAGTATGGGTGTACTATAACCAAAAGAAAGGCATATCTCGGGCGCAAACGTGTCTTTGAAATTATTTATGGTGACTGGGATAAGTCTTTTTCATCTCTGCCCAGGTACATGGCCGCACTGCAACACTTTAACTCCGGGACTGTTGTTGAATGGAGGCGTGAGCGGAGTCCGGAAAGACCCGAATATATTTTCAATTATGTGTTCTGGTCATTTAAACCAGCAATTGATGGTTTTGTGCATTGTCGTCCTGTAATTTCCATAGACGGTACTCATGTCTATGGAAAGTATGATATTAAGCTTTTGATTGCAGTTGCAGTAGATGCCAACAGACAAATATTTCCACTAGCTTTTGCCATTTGTGCCAACCAAAGTGAAGAGACGTGGACACTTTTTTGAACCACTTGAAGCAGCACGTTGTCAAACAACATTCAGGTATTTGTCTAATATCTGATCGACATGGTGGTATTTTAAGTTCTGTACGGCATTTGCCTGAATGGCAGGAACTCTATGCATACCACCGTTACTGTGTGAAGCACCTGAAGGCCAATTTCCAAAATAAATATCATGACAAGGCCTTGCATGATTTAATGTGGATGACTGCAACTGAGCACCAGCAGTGCAAATTCACGAGGCGCATGGAAGCGATCCGACAGTTAGATCTACGAGCCTATACTTGACTGATGGGACATGAGCTTCACATGTGGACATTGCACGCTGATGGTGGTAGACGATGGGGAGCCCTGACTATAAATGTGTCGGAGTCATTCAACGGTTTGTTAAAGTCTGCACGTGGATTGCCTGTCACTGCCATGGTCCAGATGACATTCAAACAGATTGCGGAGAGGTTTGTTGAAAGACATAGAGCTGCATCGGTATTGATGGACAAGGGGGTATAATTTATGCCAATACCGATGAGAAGATTTGATAAGTATAGGAGGCGAGCACATTGGCATTCATTTTTACAGTACGATCACGACCGAGGTATTTTTGAAGTTCACACCGCTATTCACGAACACCGGGGGAATAATCTACAGACGATGAATGAAGCCAACAGGTTGTGTTCATATGGGAAATGGACCATCTACCATATGCCATGTGCACATGCCTTGAAGTGCTTTCAACAAGTTGGTTTAGGGGCAACCAACTATATTGATAGGCAATACAGTATTGCTGTATACGTAGACACATATAGTGGGCAGTTGCAGCCATTGGGTGCTGAGCATTATTGGCCGTCGGAACCTTTTAAAATGTTGTGTAACAAGGACAATTTGCGCAAGTTGCAAGTGCAAAAGAGAACGCGTATACGGAACCAAATGGATGTTGGTGACACCGTTTATGCGCGTAAATGTGGCATATACTCGCAAATAGGATACGACCGTTGTAAATGTCCTTCAGCTGGTATGCGTGGCGGTGGTAATCTAGCTCCTGGTACAAGTTCGTCGAATGTACCCAACTATCAAGGATACACCTAGTCTTTTGTTTTCGTATTGTTTTTTGTAATATGTGTATGTACTTGTGTATGTTGCAATATCTATCAAATAAAATTATGTTCCACAATCTTGTTACATCTTATTTTTTAACATGACCTTTTGAATTGGGATGCTAATATGGTAGTTCAACTATTCAACTTATTGGTGTTAGTAAAGAAGACCAATCTTAAAATTTAAAAAAAACCTATAAAATCAAGACATCCTTTATTATCCTTTTTGAAAATTTGCTTCTTAAAATGGTCGTTGTCTTAAAAAAGGAATCAAAGAAAATAACTAAAGCAACGTACAAGAAAATAAAGGATAATAACCAATAGAAAAAATTTAATATGTATAGTGTGGTATAATACTACGTTTTGTGTGTTGTCTTGTCGGTTTGAAAAAAGCTGAACTGACTGTGCAAAAGTTGTTTCATCTCAGAAAAATTTAATATGTATAGTGCGATATAATACTACATTTTGTGTGAAATTTTGCCTATAAATAACGAGCGCATTTTAGTTATTTTCTGCGCTTATCAGTAACCAATAGCAAATATTTCCATAAAATCAAGTGGTCTCTTTACGCTATAACAAATGCCTCAACAACCTCGTTATGTCCCAAGGTGCGAGTGCGGCAAAAGATGCATGATGCACGATTGTTGGGAATAAGTTGGATGCCGCTACTAGGCGTGTATGAATAAGTTTTATAGGCAACCTAACGAACCTACATGCAATTTTTAGGTATGGATTGATGAACCCTGTCAGCAGGAATACTACAAAGACAAGCTCCAAGATCTTCATAATTTGTGTTTGAAGCAGTGGGAAAGAGAGCGACAATCCAAACAAGAAGATGCGGAGTTGAAGGCGAAACTCAAGAAGGTGGAAGAAGAAAAAAAAGCTGGAAGACCAACTCAAGTGGTTGGAGCAGAGAATACTAGGCGGTTGTTGAACGTAGTAGTGTATCTTTATGTTTCCCTTGTCATATGTTTGTGTTTGTGTTTGTGTTGTACTGTTAAAATAAAATTGTTGTTCAAATTGTGTTAAAATAAAATTGTTGTTAAAATACAATTCTTACCATTATTTATATACTGTAGTATTTACACAAAATACAAACAAAAATAAATCAATGAGTCGCACAGCCTGTGTGCTTCAGGGTAGCCGGTGGCCTGAGGCGCATACCCTGTCACCTGTGTACACTATCAGGATCATCCTCATCAAGTCGCCTCTTTATGTGAGGATGCGCAGCAGTATCGCCAGTACGACTGGCAGGATCGGTAGAAGGGGCCATCAGGTCGTCAACAACCTACAAAACAACTACTAAGCTTAACATATGAAAATGTATATTAGTAATGTACGTGTTAAGTCAAAAATATTTTCTCACCATGGTCTCGTCGGGCTCCTGAGTATAATCATCTGTGGTGTCCTCATCATCGCATACACTGGCCTCCGTGATAGGCTGAGACGAAACCTTAATAAGAAAATTAAAAATTAATTTATGGTAAATCATTAAGGAAAAGAAAACAAATTAAAATTTTACAGTAATACAAACATACCTGCGCCTGTGATAGATCTGCATCAACTGCCAGGGATGAGCCAAAACTCAACGTGCGCCCGCCATAAGGCTGTATTATGGTCCGGGCCTAAATAGGCCAAACGGGCCTGGGCTTAGGGGGGCGGGCTGAGGCGGTCCCGAGCCAAACGGTCTCGGGCCTAATGGGCCAAATAAGTAGAACTGGACCACGGCGGTCCTAAGCCCACATGGTCCCGGACTAAATGGGCCGGGCCCGCAGGCCTAAACGGGCATTTTCGTTCCGAGCTATTTTTTTAATTTTTTTTATCTAAGGCAATTTCTTGTAAACTATATATTCATATACTAATATAAAAACGGTCTCGGGCCTAATGGGCCAAATAAGTAGAACTGGACCACGGCGGTCCTAAGCCCACATGGTCCCGGACTAAATGGGCCGGGCCCGCAGGCCTAAACGGGCATTTTCGTTCCGAGCTATTTTTTTAATTTTTTTTATCTAAGGCAATTTCTTGTAAACTATATATTCATATACTAATATAAATTGCTTATATATAGCTATATAAATATATATAGTATGTATATATAATTATATATTGCCTTATATAATATATAGCTTATATATATTATATATACTATATCTATATCTATAATATATTACCTCATGAAGAATTGTACATATATTAGATATATATATATATATATATATATATATATATATATATATATATATATATATATATTATCAAATTTAAACACAAAATAAATTGCAAAGAAATATTCAAGAGAATGTCTTATAATTTTTATTATTTCGACATTAACAAAAAATGGCAATATCTTTCTTAGTCTTCCTCCCCCCAATGGAATGAGCACACCAAGGTACTAATACCATCATTAAAAGGAAAAAAAAACTAAGGAAGAAGTGCCAAAATACAAGTTATATATTAGTCTATGTATTATCTCTAACAAATCTCATAAATCCTTCAAGATCCGGAGGAATTTCCGTTGGTGGTGGTGGAAAAGAAGCTTGTTCATCACCACTTCCGGGCGAAGCAGCATCCTGCGCAAGTTCCGCTAGCATTTCTTCATAAGCTTCGTCTATCTCCAGTTGTGATTCTGCAAGTCCAAAATTTCTTCTTTCCGAACGGATCCAATCTCTGAAGAGTACTGATTTTTCCAAGCTCTCCCTCATAGATGCTCTATGATCACTGATTTGAAGTCTCGCTTGACTGAAAGCGCTCTCCGATGCCACTGTTGAAGCTTGAACACTTAAAATATCTCGAGCCATCCTTGAAAGAACCGGATAGTGTTTTTGTTTGTCCTTCCACCATTCTAAAGCATCGACGGAGCCGTCGGGATTCTCCGATTCAAGTCCCTGTGACAAATAAACTGGAAGCTCATTTAGTTGTGAACTATCACCAATATTATCACCTTGAGAACCCCGGAACTCCGTCCAAGGAACAAGGGCTTTTAGGCCCGCAGTTCTTTTAGATGATTGCGAACTAGACGAAGTAGGAGTTGGAACATTTGGTCTAGCATGATCTAAGGCAAGTTGATAAGCATATAAATTGTTTGAGCATTTATTTTAATTGAGGCTTTTGCATCTCCAAGTGTAGCAAATTCCTCAGCTGAAAGTGATAAAGCGTTATAAATTTTTGAGTACCAAAAGTGAGGACCTCCTAATTTTATTGTAGGATTTAACACTGCAGCAACACCAAAAATATGGGGGATAGGGAAAAAATATTTTTTAAACTTAGCTTTCATAGAAATAATAGCTTGTTGATAAATTACCCAACTCTCTGAAAATTGAGTAAATAAATCTGCAAGTGCTGCAATATAAACTAAACAGTTAGAAATAGTAGGATAATATTACCCAGATAATTCATTTGTAGCAACATGAAATTGTTCTAAAAAGTCTACAAGCATTTTAACATTAGTCCAATCTTGATTTGTAAGGTGCTCATCATCATCATCATCACCACCACCAACACGAGCATGTTGTGCTTATTGGGTTTCTATATTTATATGCAACAACTAAACTTTCATACATGTAATTCCATCTAGCCGGACAAGGTTTAGGAACCTTTCTTTCTCTAAGGCCAAATTCATCACATTTTTTAAAATAATCTCTAAGTCTACTTCTACGGTTTGAATAAAAAAGCCAATTAAGAGCCATTTTAACCTTTTCAATTTCTACATTTAAAACTTTCATACCATCACTGACGATTAAATGGTAAATATGACAAATACATCTAATATGAAAAATATTACTAAATGCAGGATTTAGTGTAGTTGTAAGCAAGCCTATAACATTAGTGTTACTAGAAGCATTATCCATTGAAACCGACATTATTTTGTCTCTAATGCAAAAATATCTACAAATATCTACAACTGTATTAGCAATAAACTTACTTGTGTGGCGTGAATTAATTATTCTATAAGCAATAATGCGCTTTTGCATTATCCACTCCTCATCTATCCAATAACTTGTAACAGTTAGATAATCACAGTCATTACCACTTCTACCAATATCAATAGTAATAGCAATACGACAATCTATAAGAGTAAATAAATAGCACATATATTATTCATATTCATGTTTATATTTATAAATATCACTCTTTACGGTTGCGCGGGGCCATCCTTTATAAGTAGGATTAAAAACTCTTCTAATATAATGCACAAAATGAGGGTTAGAAGGAAAACTATAGGGTAAGCACATAACAGTAACCATTTTTGCCAATTCTTTACGATCTTTATTTGGATCATAATATAAAATGTCACCGGTAACAGTGTTAATTCCGGGTTGAACTAGATTTGAACCTGTACTAGGGTTAATCGTAGTATCTACACTTGTCCCCTCTTGCGCAGCTTTCATTTGTAAATATCTAGCTTTATCTCTAGGGTATTTCAATATGTGTCTAGTCAAACTACCTGTACTGCTACATTCTCCAGTATATTTATGGGCCATCAAAGACCCACAAGTTTTACACTTAGCCTTATTTTGTTCTCTTAGTTGAGTAAAAAAGTGCCAAACAAGAGATGTTTCGGGCCGTTTAGAAGGTTTTCTATTAAAAGTAGGGGTTACTACAGGAGGGTCAGGCGGGGCATCAGTTGGGTTATTAATAGGACTAGTAGGTGTATCATCTAAATCCGGTTGCGTTTCATCTAAATCATCATTTT
Source organism: Nicotiana tabacum (assembly GCF_000715075.1). NCBI lineage: Eukaryota > Viridiplantae > Streptophyta > Magnoliopsida > Solanales > Solanaceae > Nicotiana > Nicotiana tabacum. The sequence goes on from NC_134087.1 coordinate 198,178,482, forward strand.
CCTCATCATTTTCAAAGATCGTTTGATTAAGATAAAGAGCATTCATAACTTCTTCATTAAATTGTTGACCTGGTGCAACATCATAGCAAAATTGACTATCAAAAAATTAAAAACAAGGGTTATCACTATCAAGAATAATAGGTGGAGGAGGACGGGTAACAGGTCTAGGTCGGAGAGCCGGGGGAAGAGTAGTAGCTTGGCGACTAGATTCACCAATTTTAGATTTTCCCTTACCCTTACCACCAAATACTTTTTTCAAAGAAAAGTCCATATTAATTATAATTATACTAAATAAAGCAAACAAAACTATAATATTAAAACTTAAGAGTTGGAACGAGTTCACCGAATTGACGAACAACTTCTTGAAAATTGAATATCGTTGAAGACTTGAATACTTCAATTCACCAACTTCACAATTTTTTACGAAATTGCAATAATAAAGTAAGCAATTGTAGAAAACAATTAGAGAGAGATTGATGAATTTGTGAGTAAAAATGAAAGAATGAGGGGGTATTTATAGTTGAGAATAGGAAAAAAGTGTAATTATAAAAAGTTTGAGGTTAAAATAAAGTTTGGGGACCAAATGACTATTTTTTAAAGTTCCAAACAGCTGAAAATTGAAGGCCAACAGCTAGATTTTAAAAATCTGCCCGTTGTCCCTTTTTAATTTTTTTTTTAAAAAATAGTTGTTAGGGCCCATTTGGCCCGGTTGAACCGGCCCAGGCTCGCCTGCCGGTCCCGGGCTATTTGGTTAGGATCGGCCCTCTATGGGCTTTTGCACCACGAGAGACCGGCCCGTTTGAGCCGGCCCATTTGGCACGCGTTGCCGGGTCGGTTGATCCTCAACACCACAATACACCCTTAGCCCGCCATCCACGTCTCGGGTCGGCTGATCCTCAACTGCGGTAGATGGGCCTGAAAAGAACTGGTCTACATCTCCGTCGAATGTACCCGTGATCAACAATGGATATGACGGGGTGACCTACGATGCTGGCGGATCTAGCTAAAGGTTGTACGACGGCATGCTGCTGGAAGGCTCGTTTAGCTGAGGGAAATAACCCGGATGATCATCTTCAAGATCCTCATCAGGTGCCTCAACAGGTGGGTCGACGGGTGCCTCAATGCCCCCTTGCTAGGGACCACCTCCTCACCGTCCCCTGTGACAACCCCTGCCTCGTGGGATAGCCCTGCCTCGTGGGGCAGCCCTGGCTCGTGCCCGACCCCTGCCTCGTGGGACAGGCCTACCCTGATGGTGCTATTCTGATGCCGCATACTTAGCCTCGTGATCTAACCTCTCATCCTCTGTAGCTCGCTGCAGTGTCCGGAGAGCCAGCTCTACCACCCACCGGCCATACTCAATGACTGCAGGATTGTCGGCATGTTGCTGCATCTCCTGTCCCAGCTCGTAGACCATATTATGCCTAATAGCCTGCACAACATTTAAAATATTAATTATATAATGCTATATCCCATTTATAAGTATGGTTTCCAACAAAAACATACCAGTGTCTCGTGCCTCCTGACGTATGGTCTGAACCGACCGCCAGGTACATGAACGGGTTCCCGATCATCAGTCGGGTGTGACGGCGGTACCATAACGTATAGAGCTCAATAGTTGCCGCCTGGATCTGTGAAGGTGGTGGCGGAATCAGGTCCTCTCGCTGCTCCTAAATATGGACCTGCACCTCTAGCCATCCTACAAATGCGTCGTCCACCCCCGAACGATCATCCCGCTGATAATGTGTAGCCACTCATGCAGGCTCCATCGGTATAGTCTGGGAACGGTCAAACAGGCAAAGTACCCGCTCAGCGGGATGAAAGTGCTCTAAAGCTGTCGGTCGACCGAGCAATAATCTGGCAGATCAGCTATCAACTCGTCGTTGTATGGCGTCCAGATGAACTATCAAATAATAACATAAAAGTGAGTATGCGCAACACAAGTGAATTTATAACAAGTAAGTTTAGGTACATATTTACCTGTGCGGCCTCCAGCATATCCAACACATCCCTAACAAAGAGGAGATTATAATGATCATCACTGCCTCGGTAGTCCCACGCCGGAGAACCCACCTCCTAGCTAGAGGGAGAAACGGAGGTGCTACATCCGGCTCTAATGGTGGTAGAGGTGGCTGCAACGGCAGGACCCGCTCCCAGGCCCAAACCTAACATACAAGGTTGACGTAAAATTTAAGAGTCATTTTGACTATATAGAATTCGAAGTAATGAACATAGTATTTGAATATGTTGTCACCTGTAGAAGCGGCAGAAAACCATATATGTCGACCTGGGTGCCTATACTAGCCCGACACATACTCCTGTACAGGTAAGCGAGAACAGCAGCACCCCAGTTGTACTGGGATAACTCATCTAGCTACTGAAGATGATGTAGAAAGCGCAGACTCACTAGATTTCCCGAAGTGTTCAGGAACAAGACACCTCCAAAAAGAAGGAACAACGCCAACCTCGTGTACCGATGAATATGGAGATCCTATGTCTCGCCGGTGATGTCGGGGTGCAATACCTCCATATGATGTCTGATAGCTGTCACAGAAATGCGACTGCCCTCTCTAGTTGCAGCCTTAGCCTGTGGCCTGAAACCAGTATACTGCCCCAGCAAATCCAAATACTGGGCACGCGTCATAGCTCTCACATAGTGGGGCAGTTCAACGGCCAGTCCATCAATACGCAACCCATATAAAACCTGAACATCCTAAAGCGTGATGGTGGCCTCTCTAGTGGGCAGGTGAAAAGTGTACGTCTCCGGTCACCACCGCTCTATCAACGCCGTGATGAGAGACCAGTCGAGCTGCAACCGCGCAATCTCAAAAATCCTAAGGAAGCCCGTAGCACGCAGGCGATGGACTACGCGGGGATGGAAATTTCTCTCCCTCAAAAAGTCCCACAAGTCATCTGGTCTCCTGGCGCGGAGAGTCTGATCCAATAGATGTCCCTCTCATACGTAGGCGGAACTATGGTCGCCCTGTAACACTAATATCTCATCTGAGGCTGGTCCAGGATGCACATACGGCAAGTCCATGTTGTCTATTGTAAATTAAACAATATTAATTGTGTGTTTGTGTTATAATAATTAATATTTAATTATTTAATAGGACATAGTATATAACTATGGGTTCCAGGCTCGATATTTGAGACCCAGTAGCACCAAGCTATTCTTAATTCGTATGTGTGTCAATTTCAATATTTTTAGAATTTTGTTTGTGTTATAATAATTAATATTTAATTATTTAATAGGACAGAGTATATAACTATGGGTTCCAGGCTCGATATTTGAGGTCTAGTAGCATCAAGCTATCCTGAATTCTTATGTATGTCAATTTCAATATTTTTAGAATTTTGTTTGTGTTATCATAATTAATATTTAATTATTTAATTGGACATAGCAAATATCTATGGGGTCCAGGCTCGATATTTGAGGTCCAATAGCACCAAGCTATCCTGAATTCTTATGTGTGTCAATTTCAATATTTTTAGAATTTTTGTTTGTATTATAATAATTAATATTTAATTATTTAATTGGACAGAGTAAATATCTATGAGTTCCCAACTCGATATTTGAGGTCCAGTAGCACCAAGCTATCCTGAATTCTTATGTGTGTCAATTTAAATATTTTTAAAATTTTGTTTGTGTTAATAATTAATATTTAATTATTTAATTGGACAGAGTAAATATCTATGGGTTCCAAGCTCGATATTTGAGGCCCAGTAGCACTATGTGTGTGAATTTCAATATTTTTAAAATTTTGTTAGTTTTATAAATTAAATAATTAAGTTTTAATTGGACAGGGTATATAACTATGGGTTCCACACTCGATATTTAATTTGACAACATATATTAATTTGTTAGTTCTGTAATTTTGTTTTATAAATTAAATAATTAATTTTTGTAAAGTGTAATTGGATAGAGTTTGTAGTTAGTAGATACTTAAACTACAGAGACTCTACGTTAAAAGACTCTATATTTTACTATGCTAAAAGACTCTATATTTTACTACGCTAAAAGGCCACTATTCTTTAAGAAAATAAATAATCTAAACTAAATAAAAACAACAAACACATGAACATAACATTCATGAAATTACATATAAAATAGTAAAAGATATTTATGAACAATTTTATTAAAATAAAAATTATTTCTCAACTTTTAACTATTTTTTTTAAACACTAATAATTTAATCCGGGTAAAAATAATATACAAATTTAATCGCAAACATAACACAAATCAACGTGGAAACACATTCAAGAAAACAAATATGCATAATTATACGAGTTTCGACATAAACTAAATCGGAATACCTCGATTTATGATTTTAGAAATGTCGAAAATTTGAAATTTTGAGCTCGAAACAAGGAATCCACAATAATCGAAGGCTTGGGTTGTATGCGGAACCTTAATAATGGTATTTTGTATAAAGGTATTTTGAGTCCAAAATACCATTATTTAGGTTTCGGACTCAACATATTAACTAATTATGGTAAAATAAAATAAGTTTATATGTGAACACATGCATTATGCTTCTATGGTTTGGTATAAACACCCCGTATTTATATTTCAATAATAAGCATTGCCGAATTTATCTGAGATATATAGGCTAAAACAAAACATGTGAACTGTCAGGATTCTTTATACTGATGGTGTATTTAACTTAAGAGCATAACAACAATGACATTAGCTTAGCCCGAACAATTAGGGATTGTTTGGTAGGAAGTATTAGAAAAAATAATGCAAGCATTAGCTTTGTGCATTACTAATTCCTTGTTTGGTATATTTTTCAATTTATGTATAACTAATACTTATATTAGTTATATATCTTATTTGGTATTATCCTATATATAACTAATACATAGCAAACTATGATATTGGCAATGTAAGGATTGTTAATACTGGAATAAATATGGTTAAAAATATAATTACCCCTCAAATCCTATTTTGCCTTTTTGTTCTCTTCATGCACTTCACTTTTCTTGGGTCCATTGTTACAATTAGCTTGATATTTTAACAAATTAATACTTGGGTACGCAATGTAATTGGTTGGACTTTGTTCAACTCTCTACTAATAAGTTTATACGTACCCATTTAACAAGATCTTTTCAGATGGAAATTTAGACAATGTGGAGGGTAATAAAACTATTATAATACAAATAGTGTACAAAGTTAAAGAATTTGGAGGGTATTCGTAAATAACCATTTTTTTCAAAGAAATTAAGCAATACTTTAATACACCAAATCAAACAATGGATAAGAAACAATTTTAACATAACTAATACACAATCTTAGCATAACTAATCTCAATATTACTAATACTAAAATTACTACTATACTCTATTCAACACTATTCTTATACCTCCTACCAAACAACCCCTATGGTTCTGAATAGTTTTTCCATTACATCATCAAACTGAACATGGTCTTATTTTATAGAGGTATTATCACTTTTAGCCTGCACCAGAAACTATTTAGATTTGGTAGCCGAAAAAGTGTATAAAATTGGGTATTATCACTTTTAGTCTGCCATAAATTATTTACCTTCGGTAGCCAAAAACGTGTATAAAAATTGTATAATTTTTGTATATTACATATAGAATATATACATATATAAAAAAAATAGTTTTTCGGTTATTATTTTGGGAATAGCTGTATAGTGTCATTTTTTCTTTATACCTATATAGGAAAAAAATCCCAAAATCACACTGCGTATATAGTGATGAATTGGATTTGGGTCATTGGTCCGTTCATTGGGCCTGAAAGTCCAGCTACAAAACCTCTTCAAAGATCACTGTGGGTTTGAGTTGATTTATTAATTAATGAGCCACTGCTCTTTGGTTAAATTGGACGAATTTCGTTGTATTGGACTTTCACAATGTCTTGTGGTTTTGGGCTAATAGGGCCTTGGGATATTAGTTTGAAGTAGCTCCCGTTTGAATTAATTGGGCTGAAAGAGAAATTTGCTAGGCCCGATATCTTTAGTATATACTAAAATAAACTAGTCTAACTTTCCATAACTAACTTACTTTATTTCTTCCACGATACTTTTCATAACTCAAGGCCTTACAACAATCTCAAAGCTATAGAAAGAATAATTCATTGAACATCCTTAGATGCTTTAGACGCAACTAATAAAAATGATTGTCACAGTTGTGGGTTTGGTTCCTGTGGTACAACTGCAGGGGCGGATGCACGCTTGTCAAAGCGGTGTCACACGATACCGTTTCGTCTGAAAATTTTACTCAATATATGTATTAATACTATACGAAAATGGATAAGTAGGAAAAAATGACACCCCTTGATAAAAATTGTATCTTGGTGTATTGGTTAGGCGCTTGATTTTCCTCTAAGAGGTCAAAGGTTCAAACCTCAATTAACACATTTTTCTTTTGCAAATATTTGACAGAGCCTTCGTGGTTAAAAATTGTGATCAAGTAGAATTGAACTCGGGATCTTTTCCAATTTAAGACTCAACAAAACCAATAAACTATGACTATTTCTTGTTAAAAAATATGATACACAAAGTTATATTCCAATTCTTCTATAAATTTCGACACCGCTTACAAAATTTCCTGCGTACGCCCCTGTACAACTGTGATATCTAACCCTACGTTTAAGTGTGCATTCGTGTGCCTTAACCATCAACTTCAAATCAATAATAATAAACATGTTGTAAATTACGGGTATGTTTCGTGTGGCGTGATTTGCAATGTAAAAAAACAATACATGTACGATATCTTGACTTGCTTAAATAAATTTCATAATTGTTTAAAATATATAATAAAAAATAGACTTGCTTAAATAAATTTCATAATTGTTTAAAATATATAATAAAAAATGGTAATAGGTAAAATACATAGGTTTTAAAACATGTAAATATCCAGATTAATTAAGCCAAGTGTAATTTGTTAAGCGACCGTGCTAAAACCATGAAATTTAGGAGTGCCTCACATTTTCTTCCGGGTAACAAAATTCCTTACCTGATTTTCTGTATTTCGCAGGCTTAAACAGAGTCAAACTTCCTTGAATTTGAATTTAAAACAATTAGTGACTTAAACACCAGAAATAAATAATTCCCCGTGAATAAATAAAATTAATCTCCTTTTAATAATATCCCTTAAAGTTAAAAACTTCTTTCCCGAGAAAAGGAGGTGAACTTATAGAATCGGTCTTAAATTTGCCTCTCAACGCAGCGGTTGTTTTAAGTGTGAAAAGCAAGTCAATTTTAGTAGCCAGACAGACATCTTGTCCCTTTGTTGTCTACAACTCAGTTTTTTGACAACTCAGTTGTAGAGTCTAACGATCCCAGAAATGTTCCAACATTTATTTAGGCTGGACAAAACTATTCTTCTTTCCCTTTTTTATGGTAGAGTTACTAGTACAGTATATAATACTTTTATGTTATCAGACCAAACATATATAGTCTCTCGCAATGTTAGATCCAGCTTAGGGATGAGTTAGTGCATTTGGATCGGATATATGAGAATCCGAACTGATCCGTCCTATTTGAATTTTTGGGTTTCGGATATTCGGATTGTATATGGGTTAGGATTTTTAAAAGTTCGGATATTCGGATCGGATTCGGATTGGTATAATTTTAATCCAATCCGAACTATATGGACATGTATAAATATTAGACTTACATTTTAGGGTTAAGTCTTCTCGTTTCATTTGCCTCTCTTTAGACTCTTCTTTTCTTAGTTTATATCGAAGTCTCTCTCTAACCTCTCTTTAGATTGCTCTATCCGCTTCTTTTAAGTCTTACCTTTGTGTCTCTCATTCTCAGTCTCTCCTTCCTATCAACAGACAATGACGCCTCTTCTTTATTGAACATTTGTTCGGAATTTCAGTTTATTTTATTTTGCTATGAAACTTTTATTTTTGTCTATTGCTATGAAAGATAGTTGATTCCTTTCAATTTAATAAAATGGTGAATAACAATAGCTTTAAAAAAGTGCTATAGCCGATTAGCTTATTAGTAGCCTTAATAAGGCGTACAATCCGATCCGAAAATTTGAAATATTTACCCGATCCAAAATTTAAAATCCGATCCGATCTAATGTAATTCGGATTGTATTTTATAAAATCTGAAATATGCTAAATCCAATCTGATCCGACCGATGCACAACCTTAGATGTACGTAATGAGTTATGGATTCGGTCGAACTCAATAGCTTTGAGAATCCTTGCCCCTATCCCTCCTCCCCTCCCCCCCCCCACTCAGGGGCGAATTTAGGGGCAGAATGGGGTTTACTCGATCCCCTTCGCCGAAAAATTACACTGTACATATAAAGCAAAATCTGTTTTGTGTCGCTATAAATTATATCTTGAATCCCCTTATCATAACCCAATGTCACGATCCGAAATTCCCACCGTCGGGACCGTGATGACGCCGAACATTCACTTGCTAGGCAAACCAACATTAGAACATATTATCCATTTTTAACAGTTGAATTGAATAATGAGAAATACAGAAATAATTGAAATATAAATACGGAAGCAAAAACTGTCAAACACCTGCTACAAATCCCCTGAACCTGGTGTAACAAGTGCACGAGCTACTAAAATAGTACATACAAGGGTCTGAAATAAATGCAAAGTTACTGAATGAAAATACATAGCTAAATAGAAAAAGGAAGGGGACTCCAGGGCCTGCGGGCGCTGAGCAGCCGTACCTCAAGTCTCCGCAATTGTCCTGTCACACCCCTTTTTTTAACAACCTCACTAACCCTCTTATTATAAATAAAAAGATTTTTTAAAGCTTGTAAGGGTTTTTAATTAAAAGTGACAAAATTGTGTTCAAAAGGAAATAACTCAGAGTCGCCAACTGACATTGATTTCGGTGTGTCAGGTCACCGTTTTATATATGTGCATGTGGAATACCTAGAAGAATATATTATAGGTGCAAATATAAGAAACTAAAGTGTCAATCAACATAATTGTATTTTTTTTTTAAAACAAAAAAGACCAAACAAAAATTGTGAAAATTGATGGTATCACCTTGTAAAAGGTAAAAGGAACTATTTCATTTCCTTGATTTTGCTTCAGACGTTGTTTTCCTCTTTTTCGTTTTCATTTTTTCCTATTAATGGTAAAACGAAACTAGCTACACAAAATGCTACTTACATATAATAAGTAATATTAAAAAGAGAAATAAAATAATTATATTAGAAGAATCTAAATACTATTTTTATTCGTTAAAGACCTACGACTTAAAAATTGTACTAAACTAAGTAAAACGTTTTTTGCGATACTTTTCTTACTATTTTTTGTAAAACAAAGTGTCAAAACTATACTAGTATTTTTTTAATTTCATGGAAAGTAAGATAAAACAAAAAAAACATATAAAATACCTATTAGCTAAAATAAGAGAAAATATATTTGTAGTTTTCGTTTTAGGAGAATATAAAAACAAAAAATTTAAAATAGTCAAAATAGCGATATTAGACCTAAAAGAACTATATAAGCACTAAGATGTGTAAATTTTGGGGAGGGTCAAAACTCACATGTCTGCAGCTGCCCCTCTTTGACTGGAAATACGAAGTATTTTCATACAAAGAACGACTAGACAGGTTTTTTAACCCGACCCTTATTTAGCGAGACCAAAAACTAAGAGAAAGGAAGAGAATGTGACCGAGCCCTGGTATCTAAGTTGCCTACATATCCTTGGCAATAAAGGAATCAGACCACGTGTAGTGTAAAAGTGAATGAGGTGATGGAGTATACTGAGGTGGAGAGTCGGTCGAGGTGCCATTCTGTCGAGGTTCCGGTCCGCGGTTCCTGCCATTACACCGAAAATAAAAGGAAAAATTACAGCAAAAGTAAAAGAAAAATACAAGATCCTATCTACTTCTTGTCTTGAATCTCTACTTGATCTTCAACATGAAACTGAAAAATGAACCCCATTCTTCAGGTGAGCTCCTGATGCTTCTTGAATTTGTGAATTGAAAGTAACTCTGAAATGAATTCCCTTGTTCTCCAGGTGGGCACCTGATTGCCAAAACTTGAACTGTATTTCCCTTGTTCTCCAGGTGAGCGCCTTATTGCCAAAGCATGAGCTGTATTTCCTTGTTCTCCAGGTGGGCGTCTGATTGCCAAAACATGAACTGTATTCCCATGTTTTCCAGGTGGGAGCCTGATTGCCAAAACTTGAATTGTATTCCCTTGTTCTCCAGGTGGGTTCCTGCAATCAAAACAACAAAACAAACAAAATTTTCTGCCCCAGTTTGCACTAGGAAGATTTGTGAATTGTTAGCAAAACCGTAAATCACCTATGCTATTGATGCAATGATGAGAGTAAAACTAAAGACTTGATTGGGATGCGCGTCTCCTGTGAATCAAACCAAGAATATTTGACTAGCAAGTGCGTCTGCTAAGAATAGAACCTGAATGGCCTAGACTAGGAAGTGCGTCTCCTAGATTTAAGATTAAGCTTGCGGAAAACTATAAACTAAGCTTGACTAAAGTAAAAAATGACTCTATTTTCCAGGCAGGACCCCTGATTTCAAGAAAACTAAAGATTAATAACTTAAGAAAACTAAAGATTGATCTTAGGAGAAAGTTCATCAGACTAGGTTTTCTATCTTAGAAGAAAATTCATCAGACTGGGTCTTTTTATCTTAGGAGAAAGATTCATCAGACTAAGATTTGATCCTAGGAGAAAATTCATTAGACTGGGTCTTTTTATCTTAGGAGAAAGATTCATCAGATTAAGATTTGATCCTAGAAGAAAATTCATCAGACTAGGTCTTCTATCTTAGGAGAAAGATTCATCAGACTGGGTCTTTTTATCTTAGGAGAAAGATTCATGAGACTAAGATTTGATCCTAGGAGAAAATTCATTAGACTAGGTCTTCTATCTTAGGAGAAAGATTCATCACACTAAGATTTTGATCATAGGAGAAAGTTCATCAGACTAGGTCTTTTTGTTATCTTAGGAGAAAACTCATCAGACTAGGTCTTCTATCTTAGGAGAAAGATTCATCAGACTAAGATTTTGATCCTAAGAGAAAATTCATCAGACTAGGTTTTCTATCTTAGGAGAAAGATTCATCAGACTAAGATTTTGATCCTAAGAGAAAGTTCATCAGACTAGGCCTTTTTGTTATCTTAGGAGAAAGATTCATCGGACTAAGATTTTGATCCTAGGAAAAGGTTCATCAAACTAGGTTTTCTATCTTAGGAGAATAATTCATCAGACTAAGTCTTCTATCTTAGGAGAAAGATTCATCAGACTAAGATTTTGATCCTAGGAGAAAGTTCATCAGACTAGGTCTTTTTGTTATCTTAGGAGAAAGATTCATCGGACTAAGATTTTGATCCTAGGAGAAGGTTCATCAGACTAGGCTTTCTATCTTAGGAGAAAAATTCATCAGACTAAATTTGATCCTAGGAGAAAGTTCATCAGACTAGGTCTTCTTTCTTAGGAGAAAATTTCATCAGACTAAGATTTCTATCCTAGGAGAAAGTTCATCAGACTAGGTCTTCTATCTTAGGAGAAAAATTCATCAGACTAAGACGTTGATCCTAGGAGGAAATTCATCGGACTAGGTTTTCTATCTTAGGAGAAAAATTCATCAGTCTAAGATTTGATTGGGAGGAAAATCTATCAGACTAGGACTTTTATCCTAGGAGGAAAAATGTGAAGAGCAATGACAACATTTTATGCACACTAGCAAGATAGGTAAGGGAAAAGATTTGAGAAACTTCCCTTTGTCGACTCTTCTTTTCTTCTTCTTTTTCCTTTTTCTTCCTTTTCTTTTCTTTCTTTTTTTTCTTTCTTGTTTTTGAACCAACTTGTTTGGACTGTTTTGTTCCTGTTTTAAACAAAGAAAATTTGTGAGTTTAAATGTGGTGGTTAGTTTGTGGCCTTGACCTTGAGGGTGACTACTTCTACACTTGCCAAGATAACTTTGATTTCAACTTGGAAGACCTTGCTTGCTATCGACTACCCATTTTCTTTCAACCCTTATCACAAAAAACATCGCTGCTCCATTCGATCCCAATATCCTCTATCTGTTGCATTTTGCTCATGAACTGACATTTACCTAACCTTTGCATTTCACATGAATCCCAAAGCATGTTAATTGTTATCAACTCAGTATGCATACTGTTCTTTCCTGACTTATGTCATTTTGATGTGCTAGCCAGAATCCGCTTTGTGCAATTGGAAAGCTGGTAGCAGATTTTGAAGTCATTTCTTTACTTGTTCTGACAAAACAGACTCAAGAAGGGACTCAAACAAAACAAGAGGAACAAAATAAGGGACAATGGAAAGAGATGATACCTAACATGAAAATTCCAAAATAGAAACTTATCAGATGGGGATACCAACTCTAACGACCATGATATTCATCTTTGGATTAAGTGGCCTAATCTCTCAAGCAAGTCTAATATTCAACTCTTGTTGTACCTCTTCGATGTGAAACTGGACTTCAGCGCTTCAATTGTCCTATTTGATCCACAATCCTCAGTTGACTTGTGGTGCCCTGAAGGGTTTTCACCATCAAGCCTCTCTTATTTTGCTCTTTTCTCAAGTCACCATCGTCTTACGGTGCCCCTGAGGGTTTTCACCGATAAGGCTCTCTCATTTTATCATTTTCTCTCTTTGTGCTGAGAACAAAGGTATTACCCATGATGCATGAAGATCATACTTTCACCACACACTTGACTTGACATCCTCAAAGATCGGTCGGAAGGTCTTTCGTTGGACCGTAATGTAGGCTTTTGGACAGGGTTGGAAAGAAAGGGTGGCATGAAGGCTCAAAATAATTTAAGATGAAAGGGTTCAAAATTACAACTTTTGGAATCAGGCCCTTTGGCAAAATTAAAACTTCTGCCCCAGTTTCTTGAAGTCTGGGGTATTATTTTTTCCTCTTTTTTTTTGTTTTGATGGGATTTCTAAGAAAATCTGCCCCAATCTTGACTTCGAGGATTATGAAATATTTTATTTGGTGCGACCGAACTGTAAGGCTGCCTACGTATCTTGTGGTGACAAGAATCAGGTCGAACGTAGTTCAAACACAAAGTTGGTTTTTTTCCTTTTCTTTCTTTTTCTTTTTTTTTTCTTCTTTTTCTCTTTTCTTTTCTTTTTCTTCCTTTTCTCTTTTTTTTTTCTTTTCTAGTTCCTAACTCTACTTCTGATTCCAAAAGAGGGTATGAAACAAAACTAATTAAGGATCAAAAGGGGTAGCAAGAGATAAAAGTGTTTGGGTAGCAGAATAAAATGCCTTCGTCATACCAAACTTGAAAAATGCCAAGTAAAAACGTGCAATTGAAGATAAGCAAAGAAATCATGCACAATATCTATTGATGGCATCATCACAAACAGAAAGTGTCGATGGGCAATACTTTTGTCCCAATGAATAATCCTTGCCAGTTCGAAGTAGACTTGACTCAACCTTATATTGATGTGGAAGAATGCATTTCAGCACTGACTGATTTTTCTCAAACTGCTTGAGAGACATTCTCTTATTGTATACTCTTATCGACCACTTGATTTCCCAAACTAACTGCCTTAGTTTCACTCAATTCAAGCTTCAGGTTATCTCGGGATGCGTGAATCTTTACTTGTTTCCTCAAATGCCTCCTTTTATTATATTCAAAACCGTGTCATTGCTTCATGATTAGACTAACTTTCAAGACCAGGATGAGAATTATGCATACATGTCATGTCACTAGAGTCAGCATGAAAAGAACTATAAAAGGAAAAGTGACCTAAACAAAAATTGACTAGAACTAACAGCAAAAAAGAGATTGCATTAGACAGATGGTGAAAAGGGTTTGAACAAAACAAGCAAAATAGACATGGATTACAACCCTGGAACAATCCTAGATAACGCTAGACGAGTTACTACCACTAAACAAACTATGAAAAATAAGAAGCAGAAGGGTTTGAGCGACAAGACAATGTCCGGATTACAACCTTGAAATGACAACAAAATAAACCACCAAAACTCCTCCCTGGCTAGCTAAGAAAGGAGTGTCTTTCCAATTACCAAGCTCTATATCTTAGCCACTGGGTTGCACATCAAAATTACTGGGACCTTCACCAATTTCAATATCATTAACTTCAGTCAGCAAGTTTCCAAGAGGATTCTCATACTCCGTGTGACCATGCATCCTCCACACAAAGTGTGCATCATCCTGTGCAGGTAAAGGATTTTGCGTGATGTTCTGGGTGTCACTATCCTGGGCCACAATTATCCCTTCTTAAATAATTCTTTCTATCTCTCTTTTTAAATCCCGACAACTTTCGACATTGTGCCCCTGGGCATTGGAATGATATTCAGACCTTTTAGAATGATCAAAGTTTCTTGCACGCGGGTCCACAGGATTTGGATGAATAGGTGCAATCAGGTCATAATGCTTTAATTTCTTAAACCAGCTTGCATAGGGCTCTCCTATCGGTGTAAAATTATCTTTTAACCTTTGTTTACCTCTATACCCCTGGCTTGAATGTGAGTTATGGGGCACTTGAAAATTTTGTGGAGGCTGGTAGAGATTTTGCGGTGCTGGCGCTCGCTTTCTAGGGTGTCTTGGTGACTGGACAACATACTGGGGTGGAGCAACAGAGTATTGTGGGTTCTCAGGGGAATCGTCAAAAAACAAACGAGGTTGGTCATGCCTTCGAGATTTTTTTCTAGGACCTCTTCTCGACCTTGATGTCATCATGATTTCTTCAACCTTCTCATTCGTGAAACTAAAATTACCAGATTCAATTTGGACAGCCTGAGTTGTAACTTTGAGAGATGCTTGACTTATAATTTTTCCTGTCTTAAGGCCATTTCTCCCATTTTGACTGCTTCCGAGAATGATTTGCCAACAGTGGACATCATGTTTTGAAAGTAATCGGGCTCTTGAGCTTGAAGGAAGATAATGATTAGCTCGTGGTCATCCATGGGTGGCTTAACTCTAGCAGCTTGTTCTCTCCATTTAATGGCATATTCCCTAAAACTTTCAGTCAGTTTCTTCTTCAGATTTGAAAGGGAATTGCGGTCTGGGGTAATGTCGATGTTATATTGGAATTGTTTGACAAAGGCTTGGGCCATGTCATCCCAAACATACCAGCAAGATGTGTTTTGACCCATAAACCATTCGGAGGCTATACCCGTAAGGCTTTCCCCAAAATAAGCCATCAGTAATTCTTCATTTCCTCCCGCACCTCTTAGTTTATTGCAATACCTTTTCAGGTGGGCTATGGGGTCTCTATTGTGAGCACGTGATTTTTGTCCTATATGAGAATTACTCCCAAAAATTCAAAATAAAACAATTTTCCTTTGTGTGCAATTTTTGTATTTTTGTGGTATTTTTGTATAATCATTTGTATTTTTGTCTGTGCATGTTTATTTGTTTAAATTAATAAAAATATATAAAATATGTCGCATTTTAATTTAGTATTTATTTAAGTTTGTTTTTACAAAATGAGAAAATCATAAAAAAAATAATGTACGTTGCATTTTTAGCATTTAACGTCTAAATTGTGCGATTTTATCGTTAATTGATATTTAAATGTGCGATAATAGTTATTGGGAATTAATTAGTATTTTGATAAGTTAATTTAGTTTATAAGTTAGTTTAGAATTTTAGTTTTTAGGAAGTAAAAGAAAAGAGAGCAAGAATATAAAGAAAATCGGAATTAGGCCTTTTCTTCAATTTTGAACCACAGGCCCAAATATACCCAATCTTTCCCTACGACCCGGTCCATTTTAAACCGGGTCGACCCAGTCCATAACTCCAAAGACCCAACACCCCTATTTTCCTATCTTTCATTTCAAAAAAACAAAACCCTAAAAAAAAAATTCATTGTTGAAAGATCACACCCTCCCCCTCTCTTACCTTCTTCTTCTTCAAGCTTCTAAGTTCCCCTCCCATGGCTGCCCTTTCCCCTCCATCCCTTCCCCCTCACCCCGTCAACACATACACACACACACACACAGTGGAAATGAACACATGCAGCAGCCGTTCATGGCTGCTGCTTCTTTTTTCGTCTTCGTCCCAAACGACCTCTGCGTTTTCTTCTTCGTTCAAGCATCCATGGCCGCTGCATCATCTTCTTCCTCGTCACCTCCATCCTCACGTCCAAACAGCCCCCCCCCCCCATTCCGCTCACTCTGCCCAAACCACCATCATCTTCCTCCTCGTTCCATGAACGTCGACCAACCATAAGCAGCCATCGCTGCGACTGTTGCCCTCCTGTCGAGTTCTAGTGCTTCACCTGCTGCTGCCCTCCAGTCGTGGAGCTCCATGTCTAGCAGCCACTATTGCTGCTTCACCCCTACAACAGCCAACACCTCACATCCAAACGAGCATCGTCGTCTCCCATTGCTGTTTCTTTTGGTATAAAATTCTCTGGCATCTTAAACCTGGGAAGAGAAGTTCGAACATATCGGGAAGCGAAAATGGAGTGGATGGAGACGTCACTTGCTGATGCTGTCTTGGAGGAACCATGGCGGCGTAGTGGTGGTAGTACGACGGAGAAGATCACAGACTAAAACAAGAGAGGAAATGGAAATAAGGAGATATTTTCCTTGCTGTCTTGGACAGAACCATGGTGTCGTTTTCCTTTTTTTTCTTTCTGTCTCCTCACACCAACGACCACTCTTATCACTCACACGCCAGTGACCAGCGATTGGTTGAATTCGAGTTCGAGTTGGTTTTCGTTCCAGAGTCAGAAGCAATTGGTCGAGTTCGAGTTCGAGTTTTGCCATTTCCGTTCTGAGTTCGTCGTTGTTCCAATCCGGGTTAGTTGTTTTAAGTTTCATTTTTGTGCGTATTGTGTTTGATATTTTTAGATCCGAAATTAGTATATGTTTGATTCTTTTCTTGTTCGTTATTTTCACTTTGATTATGTCTTCAGTTTGTTTCATTTTTCTTATTTATTTTTTAGGTAGAAATTGTTAGTTTAATTATAATGTTGTTAGATTTAAGTTGAAGTTCAATTAATTATTTCTTCAGTTTGTTTTTATTAATTTAAAAGGATTTAGTTTTTAATATAGAAGAGTGTTAGTTTAAATCGTTTGAATCCGTCATCTTTGTTGTTTAATGTAGATTTAATTCGTACTCATTTTTTGTTTGAAGTTCGTTTTTAATCCAGTGATTTAATGTGAGTTTATGTTTTGGTTTTTAATTTTTCTGATTTAGTTTGAATCATGTATCTTTGTTTTAATTTTGTTGGATTTAATTTGAAGATCAATTGATTATTTGAGTTTAGTGATTTGAATCTGTTTATTTATTTTGTTTAAGTTTAATTTGAATTTGAGCTCATGATTTGAATATACTTGTTTGTTATTGTTGTTGAATCTGAAAATAGGTTTGTTGTTTAAAAACATTGTTCAGTCAAAATAATTCCAGTTGTTTCTTTGTTGTTCATCATTTAGTTTGAGTTTGTTCATAAAATTTGATTAGGAATTGGTTATAGCTGCTATATTTTGGTTAGAATTGATTAGGTGAATTGGTTACAGCTGACGGGGTAGATTGGTAAATTGCAGTATTTTTAAGGGTAAAATGGTAATTTCAATAAGGCCGGAGGGGTAATTTTGGAATTGAAAATCTGAACAATTAATTATTTTGAGTGCTTTGTCCATTAAGATTAAATAATATTTAAATAATATTAAAATAGTACATGGTGGGGGACAAGACATAATGTAGTGGGGGAGTAATATAATTGTTTAATGTAGGCATGGGGGACAAGATATAATGGAGGGGATAATGTATTTGTTTAATGTATTGGGAGACAAAACATTAGGTAGTGGGATTAAAAGGGGGATGAGTGGAAGATAGTGGGTTTTTAATATTAAAAAAATGCTGAAGTTGGTAATAAATAGAGGGGACTTGGACAGAATTAAAAAAAAAGGAGGGGGAGCTGAATATTGAAGAGAGAGAAAAGTTCCGAAAATATTAAGACTTCCAAAAATACAAATAAAAAGATTCTGGAAATTAAAAGAGAGAGTAGTATACACCTGATATACAATCTAAATATTCTGATATACGGATTCAGAAATTAAGGGTGAAACATTAATTAGTCTTTCAAATCTAAAAAGATTCCCTTGGCTTCTGTCCGTTGATTGTTGTCGGTGTTTCTGGATTTTTATCTTGGTTTTCGAATCTGTCACTGGGTGTTCCGTTGACTGGTTATTGCTGGTTATTGTTGTTGTTGCTGTGTTACATACTACGTTGGTGACTTTCTTCTTATTGGCAGTACCAGGTACACAACTGTAATTTTGGCATTTTGTAAGCTGAAATGTGAAAGTACGAATACATATGAAGAATGGAATTTTAAAATTCTAATTTAGCTTTTTCTTTGTTTTTTATTAATTGTATTTAGGTTATTTCATGTATTATTATTCTGTAAATTGCTGTCGTTTTGCATAGCTAGACATATTGTAGTGATGTATTAAATAATGCTTCGCTTTAACTTGATTATTAGGTAGTATATATTTAAGCATGTTCATTACTGTCAAACTGTCTAATAATTAGATTAAGAGGAAAATAACGTAAATACGACTTTATTAAACCAACTTGGCAAAATTGATTAAGTTCACTATTTATGAAGGTTTTAATATTGTCAACATTAAGTTAATCGAAAACACATAGCTAAATTTAGTTAAAGCGTGAATTTAATTTAATTTTGCGAATTAGGCATTATGGTGATTTGAGTTAAAACAAGGCGAGTTAAGGTTAAATTAAAGAAATTCTAGAAATATGCATTAGTAATGAAGATTGTTTCTAATTTTAAGTAGTTGAAAATAATTAATTTCAATAGCTCAAGTCACCTAACAATGTAAGTTTAATCCGGTTATGGGATAATTAGTTTCTTTTAAATATTATTTGACAATTCCATATTGTATTTATAATTACAATTTTAGTAATATTCCTTTCCGTTAATATTT
The DNA here is from genome assembly GCF_000715075.1 of Nicotiana tabacum. Taxonomy (NCBI): domain Eukaryota; kingdom Viridiplantae; phylum Streptophyta; class Magnoliopsida; order Solanales; family Solanaceae; genus Nicotiana; species Nicotiana tabacum. Next base: position 198,197,375 of record NC_134087.1, read on the forward strand.
GTCTTAAACTAGTATTTAATATGTTATTTTTAAGTATGTAAAAATTGATTTTTATATTTATAGACAAATTTAATAAAAAATGTAGTCATTTTAGGATATTCATAAAATAAAAGAGGCTTTCAAAAAAAAAAAAAAAAATCTAAATACAATCTTCCACCTGATATACAATCTAAATAATGATTCGCTTTAACTTGATTATTAGGTAGTATATATTTAAGCATGTTCATTACTGTCAAACTGTCTAATAATTAGAATAAGAGGAAAATAACGTAAATAGGACTTTATTAAACCAGCTTGGCAAAATTGATTAAGTTCACTATTTATGAAGGTTTTAATATTGTCAACATTAAGTTAATCGAAAACACGTAGCTAAATTTAGTTAAAGCATGAATTTAATTTAATTTTGCGAATTAGGCATTATGGTGATTTGAGTTAAAACAAGGCGAGTTAAGGTTAAATTAAAGAAATTCTAGAAATATGCATTAGTAATTAAGATTGTTTCTAATTTTCAGTAGTTGAAAATAATTAATTTCAATAGCTCAAGTCACCTAACAATGTAAGTTTAATCCGGTTATGGGATAATTAGTTTCTTTTAAATATTATTTGACAATTCCATATTGTATTTATAATTACAATTTTAGTAATATTCCTTTCCGTTAATATTTGTCTTAAACTAGTATTTAATATGTTATTTTTAAGTATGTAAAAATTGATTTTTATATTTATAGACAAATTTAAAAAATGTAGTCATTTTAGGATATTCATAAAATAAAAGAGGCTTTCGCAAAAAAATAAAAATAAAAATAAAATAAAATAAAATAAAAAAAATCTAAATACAATCTTCCACCTGATATACAATCTAAATAATGATTCGCTTTAACTTGATTATTAGGTAGTATATATTTAAGCATGTTCATTACTGTCAAACTGTCTAATAATTAGAATAAGAGAAAATAATGTAAATAGGACTTTATTAAACCAGCTTGGCAAAATTGATTAAGTTCACTATTTATGAAGGTTTTAATATTGTCAACATTAAGTTAATCGAAAACACGTAGCTAAATTTAGTTAAAGCATGAATTTAATTTAATTTTGCGAATTAGGCATTATGGTGATTTGAGTTAAAACAAGGCGAGTTAAGGTTAAATTAAATAAATTCTAGAAATATGCATTATTAATTAAGATTGTTTCTAATTTTCAGTAGTTGAAAATAATTAATTTCAATAGCTCAAGTCACCTAACAATGTACGTTTAATCCGATTATGGGATAATTAGTTTCTTTGAAATATTATTTGACAATTCCATATTGTATTTATAATTACAATTTTAGTAATATTCCTTTCCGTTTATATTTGTCTTAAACTAATATTTAATATGTTATTTTTAAGTATGTAAAAATTAATTTTTATATTTATAGACAAATTTAATAAAAAATGTAGTCATTTTAGGATATTCATAAAATAAAAGAGGCTTTCGCAAAAAAAAAAAATAAAAAAAAAATACAAAAATTGCAGGGCCCTCAAATATTATTTATTTTCTTTTAAAAAAAATACTTAGATTCCGGGATGGGCCGTTTAGTAAATTTCACGGTCCTACCTAAAAGTATAATAACGCGTAGTCTTTAGGTGCATATTTAATAAGGTTATTTTCTTAAATATGGGTGTGCATTTATGTAACCCAAATCCCAATCTTGACGGAGTCAAAATGCGTCAACAAATCACGTGTACACTGGTTGTGACATGGTTCGAGATGCGTTTTCACGCGTTGCAATTCTTGTATAAAATAATAATAATAATAATAATGATAAAAGCGGTTCGAAGCTAAATTTGCATATAAGTTCTTAATTGTTTAAAAAATCAGATAAATAAGCCAAATATAACAGTTGAGCGACCGTGCTAGAACCACGGAATTGGGGAATGCCTAACACCTTCTCCCGGGTGTAAGCACGTGATTTTTGACCCTCCCCGAGATTTTTCACATTTTTAGCGTGAATATGTGAAATTGGGTCTAATATAGCCATTTTAACTATTTTTACTTTATTTCGTTGCAAAAAGAAAAAATCACAAAAAATACATATATAAATTTTAGTTTATGCATTTCTCATAAACGTGGAAAAAATACAAAAAAATTGTACTTTATTTTGGTACTTTATATAAATTCAAAAATTACTAAAATATATAGTTCTATTAATGTTTGCAGTCATTATAATTTTGAAAAATACAAAAATTGTACTTTATTTTGGTACTTTATATAAATTCGAAAATTACAAAAAATATATATAATTCTATTAATGTTTTGTAGTTGTTTTAATACAAAAAATATTATTTTATATTTTGTCTTTATTAAAAAACGAAAATTACAAAAAAATAGTTTTATTAATATTTTATAGTCATTTTTACTTTGAAAAATACAAAAATATTACTTCATATTTTATCTTAATATTTACGAAAATTACAAAAATAGTTTTATTAATATTTTGTAGCTATTTTAAATCCTTAAAAATATTTAAAAAGATATAGTTTTGTTAAATACTAGTCTTATTTTTGGTAGTTATTTTGCTTACATAGGACTAGTTAAGCAACGTGTTCCTATTTCTCGGGTCTGGGCAAAAGAATAATAATCGGGTTCAAACTACCCGGTTTTAGGCCTAATTTTCGGACCTAGCCCATAATAAACCGTGTCCAGGACACGTGGGGAACCCCACCACGCGTGGGGGACATATGCCTTGAACCCCACCACGCGTGGGCTCATTTTTCTGGGCAAACCCATGCTAAATACACGGATGAAACATTTGAGAAGGGAAGGACTTTTGATTTTTGGCAGAAAAAGAGAAAAAAAAAACGGGAAATTTTTTTGGAGCTCTACTGTTCATCTTCTTCTTCAAAAAGAAGAAGAAGAGAAAGCCCTAGGGGCCAGCCCCCCCCTCCCACGCTCGACCCCTCCGGTAAACCACCCAAACGACCCTTCAGCCACCACCAAACGACCACCCTCCTTCCACCTCCAAAAACCTCCCCAGCTGACCCCTCCCCGTCACCTCCACCCATAACCACCATAACCAACACCCAAAACCACCATTCCTCACGTCCCAAAACGCCATAACCAACAGCTTCCCCCCTCGTCGCAACCAGCTCCCTCCGTCCCTTCTGTCCCAACGACCAAAAACCAGCAAAACCACCCAGAACAACCACCTCCTTTCACCGTCGTCACTGCTCGCCCGTCTCCTCTCAAAGTCCGTCGCATCCCCCCCCCCCCGTCGCCATAACCACCACCCCTCGACGGAAGAAAACCAGTCGCTACCAGCCCCTTCACGTCCATTCCACTCCCTCACGTCCAACACCACGTTCAAACACCATTACTGAACTCCACCATTGATGCCCGCTACCAGCTCCCTCCATCGCTGCAACCCCGACGACCACTGCTGGTCGCAGTCCCCAGTCCAGCATCCAAACGACCCCTTTTGCTTCATATTCGCGTATCAGTCTGTTGCGTCGAAAAACAGAAATACAGCAGCAACCAACATTTCGTGCGTTGGCAGTCTTGGCCGAGGTTTCAGTCTCCATTGAGGTCGTCGTTGTTCGTCGAGGTCCGGAACGTCGAGGTTGTTCCGAGTTTTCGTTGTTGTTCCTCGTTCAGTGAAGTCCAGCTTGAGTCCCGTCGGGGTCTTGTTTGTCGTTCTAGGTTTGTCGAGGTTCGAAGGTTAGTATTCTTCATCCTTTGTTTCATTCCGTTCATTTCGCATATTATCGTTCAAGGTGAATAAGAGTATTATTTGATATGGATGTATGTCAATAATGCATTTTCGTTGTTTCTTTTGTTAAAAAAAAAAAGCTTATTTCATGGTTAGTTACCGCATATGCTTAAAGTAAATGAGAGAATATATCGTGGGCTTAAGTTTTTACGAGAATGTTTACTTCTATGCATATATTTGTGTTTATTAAGGGAACAATTTGACATCCAGTGAATTGTTGCGAATGTATGTACTCACGTGTATTATGTACTCTCGTTGCAATAAGTATGTGGACGTCTGAATGAAAAAAAATCATGACTACTGGCGTTAAAGCCATATTTCTCATTTTTAGTAATAGAAGTTGGATTTAATAACAATAACAATACGCTAGCAAAGTTGGGATTAATAGGAGCCTTATTAAAATATTTAGATTCTGGGACGGGCCGTTTAGCAAATTTCACGGCCTTACCCAAAAATAATAATGCGCTAGTTGCTTTAGGCGCGCCTTTAATAATGTTATCTCCCTAAACTCGGGTGCACATTTATGTGACCCAAATCCAAATCTCAACGGAGTCGAAATATGTCTCTAGTCACGGGCGCATTGATTGTGGCGGGGCCCGAGATGCATTTCCATGACGTTGCAAATTCTTTAAAAAATAAGAACGAGATGAGCCTCGCCGAATAAAAATACAAATTGCGGGGCCCTCAGTAAATACTTGTTTTAAATTACTTAGAATTCAGGAGGGCCGCTTAGTGAATTTCGTGGCCTTCCCAAAATAATAACGCGATAGTCTCTTTAGACGCGTGTTTAATAATTTACTTTCTTAAACATGGGCGTGCATTTCATGCGACCCAAATCCCGATCCCAAAACATCAAATAAAATGTGTTCCGGATTATGGGTGCATTTCATGTGACGTAGTCCAAAGACGTGTTTTAAATGATGTTCACATTCTTTTAAAAAATAATAATTATAAAAGCGGTAAAAAGTTAAAATTTGCACATAAGTTCATATTTGTATAAAATCAGATAATCAAGCCGAATATAACAGTTGAGCGACCGTGCTGGAACCACGGAACTCGGGAATGCCTAACACCTTCTCTCGGGTTAACAGAATTCCTTATCCGGATTTCTGGTACGCAGACTGTAATATAGAGTCATTCTTTTCCTCGATTCGGGATTAAAATTGGTGACTTGGGACACCCTAAATCTCTCAAGTGGCGACTCTGAAATAAATAAACCAATCCCGTTTCGATTGTCCTTTAATTGGAAAAACTCCCCTGCACCCCCTCGGGCGCGGAAAAAGGAGGTGTGACAGTTCTGGCGACTCTGCTGGGGAAAGTATTACCCAGAACCACTGGTTCAGGGTTAAGAATTCGAGCTTAGATAAATTGTTATATTTGGCTTTATCTGATTTTACATGTTTTGAGCCTAATGTGCTAAATGCTGCTTTTACCGCTTTGATATTATCTGAACTGTATAAAAATTGTGCCGAAACCTTTCTCTTCTTACCTCCGGGGATGTGCTCACTGGTTGAGACTCCCTATTCTGTTAGTGTCATACCCTAAATAAAAGAGGCTCGGAAAGTTTCTAAGCCGACTGGCCTTTTGGTTCCCGGAAAGGAGCTCCTTCCTCAACTCGAGTTGTCCGCTCGGGTACACTGTCTAGAACACCGACTCAGGTTTTGAACATAGAATAACGTGACTTCATGCCGGATCCCTAGTAGAAACGTTTATTTGCATCATGTGCATTTGACTTAGGGGACTCAACACAGGGGTTGAGTCCGTCTAGGACAAGCAACCTGAAAATAATACCATCTTGAGGCATCCTATTTGTTTTCCGTGCATTTATTTTGTCTCGCTGACCGGTGTTTGAATATTATGAATATTGTGAAATTGAAAAAAAAGAAATAGCGGTTAGGGAATCGATTGTTTATTTTTGAAAAAAACCTAATACACAAATACTGTCGAAACTCTGCCGAAATTTTGAGAAAATGAAAAAATGTCTTATTAGTTTGTTAAAAGCAAGGGAAAAATAGAAAAAAAGAGTAGTGGCTTTGTCTTGTTTTTCAAAAAAAAAAAACAAATTAGAAAAAAATAGTTTGTCTTGCCATAAAAATTAAAATAAAAACAAGTCTTATTTTGAAATGGGTTTTTATTTATTTATTTGTTTATGAAAATGCCAAAATAAAAATAAAAATAAATAAAATAGTTTGTTTTTTTTAAAAAATAGTTTGTTTTGAAAGCGGTTTTATTATTAGTTGCAAATATATATATATATATATATATATATATATATATATATATATATATATATGTATGTATATATATATATATATATATATAAATCCAAAGGTTTTTCACTATTTCCTAAAATGTATATATAGCTTCATTTGTTGCAAAAATGTTTGTCTTGCAAAGTCTAGAAAAGTTCTTTTAGACTCCCAGTTTTCGAAACAAAAATCCAAAAATATTTTCCGTTATTGACTTCTTTAGAAAGTTTTTTTTTAATTATTAAAAAAAAGACGTATATATATATAATAAAAAGAATCCGAAAATATTTTTTTTTTCCTCTTCTTTAAATATTGAAAAGAAAATTCAAAATTCAAAAATCTTTTCTTTAGAAGCATTTCTTTTATTAGAAGTAGAATTCCAAAAAATATTTTCTTTTTAGAAAAGAAAAAAAAATGAAAATAAAAAAAAAAAAAGATTTGACTTCAATACTTCAATATTTTCTTTTTAGAATAATAGAAAAAAAACAAATGAAAATTCAAAAATATATCTTAGAAGTCTTTCTTTTAAAAAAGAGAAAATCAATACTTCCTTTCTTCTTTTAAAGTAGTTCTTTCACAAAGATAATAATAATAATAAAAAAAAAAGATTAGTTCATCTACTTATCCTTGATTGCCCGAACTACGCGGGTTTGATTCTCATCGGATGTGAGATACGTAGGCAACCCTCATCGGGTCCAACCCCACCTTTTGCTAAAAAAGCCAAAAATAAATAAATAACAAAAAGTATATGTTAAATTTTAATTTTGGTGATGTTGTTTTGTCATAAATAGCCGAATGTTCCCGAATGGGACGCCGGAAGGCTGACTTTGCATAAACAGCCACCCTTGGGTCATTTTTTTTTGGTCCAGTCGACCCACATAGCCTTAAAAATCTTCGTCCCCGAGGCATCGAAAGGCCGTGTTTGCAATGTTGAATTTTCTATTTTTGAAAAATGATAAAAGAGTCATAAACAAGTCCGGGTGATGCCGCTTATGTCAAAAATGGCCAAATGTTCCCGAAAGGAACTCCGGAAGGGTGCCTTGGTACAGACGGCCACCTCGTTTTTTTTTCTCCTCACACAACCTTAAAAATCTTCGTTCATGAAGTGCTGAGAGGTCGTGTTCAGAAATCCTTTTGAGAAAAATCGCATATATTTTTGTTTTTTATCAGAATAAGTGTTGTTTGTTAAAATCTTATTAATAAATGTGCAGAATGAGCACGACTCCAAATGAACCCTTTTCAATCATGAATAAAATCCCCTTCCAATTGCGGTTCTGGTGGAATGATTTAGGCAAAGAAGGGCATGACGAAATCAAGAAGCATCTGAAAGGCCTCACGAGTTTGTTGGATATCAGGCCACGAGGAGATATCATAAGGGCACTAGTCCCCCACTGGGATCCTGCGCACAATGTCTTCCATTTCTCGGATTTTGAACTTACCCCAACTTTAGAAGAAATAGCAGGGTATATCGGCAGCGCTGAGACTCCTTTGAGGCACAAATATCTGATTGCTCCAAGAGCTGTAGCAATACACCGGTTCCTGGACTCCTTAAAGATAGTCAGAACAATTCATAACCCTAACTTGGCAAAAGGTTTTTGCAGCATGAGTTTCATATATCAAAGATATGGTCACATAGGAGGATTCGACAAGCCAGAAAACCAGTTGTGCAGCAAAAGTAATCGTCAAAAGTGGGAAGAACATAGACGGATTGCTTTCATGATAACTTTCTTAGGACTACTAGTATTCCCAAGAAAAGGCGGGAATATTGACATAAAGATAGCAGGGGTCGTCAGTACGTTACTCACACAGAGAGATAGTACGTTGGCGCCCATGATAGTATCTGATATGTTCCGGGCTCTCACGTCTTGCAAAGCTGGAGGAAGCTTTTTCGAGGGTTGCAATTTGTTGTTGCAAATGTGGATGACCGAACACCTATGTCACCGAGCCCAGTTTCTGAGCCATGGATCCGCTGAAAAGACCTGCATAGAGGAGTTCTATACCAGAGTTAATGAGACCTACCTACCGGAAGGAGTCACAGCATGGACCTCATATTTCCATACCCTCAACGCCAGTCAAATACAGTGGGCGCTAGGATGGTTACCGATCGACGAAGTCATATACATGCCAGCAGCCAGGCCCCATTTTCTCTTAATGGGACTTAAGAGCATTCAACCATACGCGCCGCATCGGGTTTTAAGGTAACTTGGGAGGTATCAGATAGTGCCGAAAGACGAGGATCTAAGCACCCAGGTGATTGAGATCAGTCCCGACGGCCGGTTTCCTGAAGCAAGGGTTCGTCAAATTTGGAGCCAATGTCAATACTTAGAAGCAAATACTTGTGTAATGAATCGGGCAAAAGGGGAAGTTTCGCCCGGGTATCAGGCCTGGTACAAAGGGAAGACATCATCTGGAAGACCGACCAAAAGACCTCACCTGCAAGAATTTGCCAAATCTTCACAAGAGCAGTGGGGCTGGTTGGCCGAAGAGCGGGAATATCTTGCCGAAACAGGCAAACTGAAGCAACAAGTTCAGGATATGAGGTTTGAATGCCAATTACAGTCTGCTGCCCACAAGGTAGAAAAGAACAGATTAATCAGAGAAGGCGAGATCCTCAAACTCAGATCCGGAGGATGAAAAAAGAGGCTAATAACCAGCCGAGAAGCCGGGCGGATAAAAGATTGATAGCAGGGTTAAAGGATCAGGTTGCGGAATGCCAGGAAGATTTGGAAAGAGCCAAGACTAGCACAGCAAGATTGCGGACCAAGTGGGCAAAGGGTACAATGGCCCGGAGGCAGCGCCTGCAACAAGTCATAAGGGATTATGAACTGAGCATCGGGACATTAAGGGAAACGAATGCCTCTCTTCAAGAGAGGATCTTCAAGCAAACACGGGATGCCCAAGCCGACAGAAGGCGATGTTACGATGCAATGACCAGAATGGAAAGACAAATGGAGATGTTCCAGGATCAGCTTGCCAACAATGCGCAAACACTAGGATTGAAGAACCAACAGATAAGGCAGTTGTTCGCAGAAAGGGACAACATTCGAGGAAGGATCGACGAGATTGGGCATTACATCTACATGATATGCCTGGCATGCGAGCAAATGCCTCGGAAGACCCTCCTTGTTTCCATCATGGGTTGCGTCCACCGAATCATGAATGAGTTGAAAAGCCTGCAGAGGGACCTCACACCAAGGGCTGCGGAAAGGCCGAATGATGCCTCGCGGGCCCCTAAGTTGGAAAATTAATCTTTGGTTGAGTCTTGTTTATTTGGCTTTGTTGCTTTTCCATATGTTGTTTTCTTTTCTTTTAGTCAAAACGGGTTAAGAACTGTGGAGTCTGTACTATTGCTATTCCTTGCTTGAAGTAATTTGTAATAGCAAAATTTTGAGAATGAATTTAACGATTTCACAAGAATTTTGTGTTTCTTTACTTTAAGGCAGAACTACGCCTGGTCTGATTCGCGCGGGGACGTGATACGTAGGCAATCCCCATAAGATTCGACCGCTTTTAATAAAGAAAGAAAAGGAAGTATAAAAATAAAAAAGAAGAATAATAAATAAATAAATAATAAAAAAAAAACAAGAAAAGGGGATAAATGAGCAAACCGGGATGACGCGTGTTGTTTAAAGCAAAGCATGTAGAAACGGTTAACTACCTAGGAGCATTGCATCCTCTATGTGTTGAGATTAAATCCGTTAAACTCTAACGCTAACAAAGTTTGTTGTTGTCTGATCGAAGACAGTTAGTTGTTAAAGAATTCTGGCAACACACCCTTATCAAACCAGATCCAAAGGACCGATAGCAACCAGCATGACTACTTCAGAGAATAGTAATGAGGAAGAGAGGCCGATGAGCCAGTTGCTAAAAGAAGCGATGGAAAAGATTGAAAGGATGGGACTAGAGATGAATGCAATGCAGCTAGCCATAGCCAAAACACAAAAGAGCCCTGAAACACTGGGGCACATGCCAGAATACCCTCACTCTGGCCCTTCCACAAGCCGCCCAAATCCCCTTTATCATCAAGAAAGAAGCCCTCATGATTCCCAAGCTCCACCACCCCACCAACCTCTCCCAACACCCAATATTCCCATTTTTGTGGGACCTACATCAGCCCCTTTGCAGAGAACGACCAGTGAGCCATTGTTTCAGGCTCACGATACACAATACTATCCCCCTGAGCCTACATTCCATGCACTCGAGCCTCAAACTTACAATCCACATTTAGAAGTGCCGGCAGAGGTTGAGAAGCCCGTTAAGGCTCCTGAACAGGATGAAGTGTTGAGAAAGTTCAAAAGCCTGGAGCAGTCCTTCAGGAACTTGCACGGATTGGGCAATCAAATCAGCGTAGCATACAAAGATCTGTGTCCTTTCCCAGACGTCCAACTCCCGGCTGGTTTTAAGATGCCTAAGTTTGATTTATATGAAGGGCACGGTGATCCCATGGCACATTTGCGGGGATTCTGTAGCAAAATGAGAGGGGCAGGCGGCAAGGATGAACTGTTGATAGCTTATTTCGGCCAAAGTCTGAGCGGATCTGCACTAGAATGGTATACCAGGCAGGATTCCAGCAGGTGGTACACGTGGGATGATCTGGCGCAGGCTTTTGCGGGTCATTTCCAGTACAATCTTGAGATAGTCCCCAACCGTCTCACATTATTGAGAACTGGGAAGAAACCCGGGGAAAGTTTTCGCGAGTTCGGGTTCCGCTGGAGAGAACAAGCAGCTAGAGTCGATCCTCCCATGAGAGAGGGAGAGATGGTGGACTATTTCTTGCAGACATTGGATCCAACCTACTTTGGTCACTTGGTGACAACAGTTGGAAAATCTTTCAACGAGGTGGTCAAGATAGGGGTCATGATAGAAGAGGGTTTAAGGTCTGACAAGATCTTGAACTATTCGGCACTCAAGGCCACAACCCAGGCTATTCAAAACGGCACGGGAGGTGCGTTGAGAAGAAAGAAAGAAGAGGTTGCCACGATCGAGGCAGGCAGTTGGTCCAGGGCTGGCAGGCCACACTACAACCAACCCAGACCTCACAAGTCAGAATACCCATACAGTCCGCCACAAAATTTCTGTCCACCTCGAGAACCATATTGTTCCGTACACCAAGCCCAGGCATACACTCAGCCTCCGGTTCGCCCACAATGGCGCGCACCGGCTCCCCAGAACATATATGCACCACCACAAAACACCTACCCTCCACCAAGGGCATATAGAAACCCTTCAGGGGTAGGCTTTCGGGGAAATCCAGATGCTAGGAATGACAGGTTGCGGAAGCAGAGAACCTTCACGGAGCTGGGAGAAACCTACACCGCTTTGTTCCACAAGCTGCGGCAATTGGGTTTGGTTAGTCCTGTCCAGACTCAAGAACCAAATCCCCCACCTCAGAATTTGGATCGATCAATCAGTTGTGAATACTGTTCAGGGATGCTCGGGCATGATACCGAGAAGTGCTGGAAATTAAGATATGCCATACAGGATCTTATTGACACCAATAAGATCGAGGTCCAGACACCGGAGGCTCCTAACATCAACCAAAACCCACTGCCAGCGCACCACGAAACTCACATGATTGAGTTGGTGTGTGAGGGAGGAGAATTGAGAAAGCCCTCACAAATGGTGATGATGATCCAAGCCGCCCCGAAAGAGGTCTCAACCAGTGGAGGAACGAGTGTACAGTCGCAGAGAGAAGGCGTCAAGCCGGTAGTGATATTGGGAAAAAGCCCGTCCGCCATAACAAGCAAACCCGAGCCAAGCAAGTTGGTAATACCAGGGATCCCGCCCACACTGGCGGTCGTGTTGAAAGGGGTATGTAGAGAACGGATGACCATAAAGCCTGTGGTCCAGCTGCCGATGATTGACAGCAGGGCTGTGCCTTGGAAATATGAAAAGGCGGTGGTGATGTACAAAGGAAAACAGGTGGAAGAAGTCAGTTGTGAAGCACAAGGGCTGACTCGATCAGGTCGATGTTTTGCTCCGGTGGAGCTAAGAAGAACCAACCCAGTTGCAACCAAGAAACCTGTGTCCGAAGAAGAGGCTGAAGAGTTCCTGAGGAAGATGAAAGTACAGGACTATTCTGTGGTCGAACAGCTGAGAAAAACACCGGCCCAGATCTCACTGTTGTCGTTACTGATCCATTCTGAGGAGCATCGTCGGGCCCTGTTGAAGATATTGAACGAAGCTCATGTACCCAGTGAGATTTCTGTAAACCACCTGGAAACCATTGCCAGCAAGATTTTCGAGGTGAACAGGGTAACATTCTCAGATGATGACCTGCCGGTGGAAGGCACGGAGCATAACAAAGCCCTATACCTAACTGTCAAATGTGAAGACTCGGTGGTAACTCGAGTATTGGTGGATAACGGCTCAAGCGCCAATATTTGCCCACTATCTACCTTAAACCAGTTAAAGATCGACCACAGAAGGATCCACAAGAACAGTATCTGTGTCCGAGGGTTTGACGGAAATAGAACGGCCACTGTGGGGGATGTTGTACTTGAACTGACCATTGGTCCGGTCCTGTTTACCATGGAATTCCAGGTGTTGGATGTCACAGTATCTTACAACCTGCTGTTGGGACGACCCTGGATTCATGCAGCCAAAGCGGTGCCTTCCACCCTACATCAGATGGTGAAGTTCGAGTGGGAAAGACAAGAGGTCGTGTTACACGGCGAGGATACAACGTGCACCATGGGCGGAACCATTGTACCTTTCATAGAGACCGCTGATGACAAGGGTCCTTGGGTCTACCAGATTTTCGATACAGGGTCGGCCAACAAAATTTCTGAAGGAGAAATCATCCCGCACCCTAGGGTAGCTGCCGCAACAGTCATGATGGTCTCAGAAATGCTGGGTAATGGATTTGTGCCGGGAAAAGGCCTGGGAGTCGAGCTTCAAGGGATTGTCCAACCTGTCTCCCTTCCTAAAAATCTGGAAAATTTTGGATTGGGGTTCAAACGAACCGCAACAGATAGGAAGCAAGCGCGAAAAATGAAGAAGAGGGTCTGGTTTCTGCCTAAACCGGTGCCACGCCTCTCAAGGTCTTTTGTTAAAGCAAGTGCCAAGGGGTCACCGGTCCCAAAGATTCTAGGACCTTTGATCGGTATAAATGAAGACCTGAATCAGAGTTTTGAAAGGCTATTCGCGGATGTCAGTGTGGTGGAGGCTGGAGAAGGGTCCAGCAGAGCAGAGATACAGTTTGTGGGGCCTGAGGCCAAGACCAACAATTGGACGGTTACTCCTCTTCCTGTCCGAGGGGAGTCTTGGTAGTAGGCTTTGATTTATGTTTTGTGTGTTTTGTTTTGTCCGGATTATTCAAGGGTGTAATCCAAATTTTACTTTCGTTTTGTAAAAGTGTGAACCCTTTTATCCCGCAAGTTAATGAAGTTCTTTTCTTTTGTCCCATTTTAATTTTTGTTTTGTTCTTTTTCTTTCTGAACAGTTCTCTTTTTACTGGTTCTAATGACATGGCATGCACATCGGATCTTCGACCTAGTCTAATAAATCAATCTGAATCTGACTCAATGATGCAAGAGGTCGTTTGTGATGATGAATCTGAATGTGATGAAGGTGAAGCCTTCGAAGAGATAAACCGAGAATTATGCCAATCTGAAGAAAAACCCAAGCCTAACCTAAATGACACTGAGGCTGTAAACCTAGGAGATGCTGATAACATCCAAGAAACCAAAATCAGCATCCACATTGAGCCGAATGTCAGGGAAGAATTGATCAGAACCCTCATGGAATTCAAAGATGTTTTTGCATGGTCCTATGACGATATGCCTGGATTAGGCACAAATTTAGTGGTTCACAAATTGCCCACTGTCCCCGCATACCCTCCGGTCAAGCAAAAACTAAGGAAATTTAAAACAGAAATGAGTGTAAAAATCAAAGAAGAGGTGATTAAGCAGTTGCAGGCAATGGTCATTCGGGTCACTCGATATCCCGAATGGTTGGCCAATGTGGTGCCAGTCCCAAAGAAGGATGGAAAAATCAGGGTGTGCGTTGACTACCGCAACCTCAACAAAGCAAGTCCCAAGGACAATTTTCCGCTACCCAACATTCATATCCTGATCGATAATTGCGCTGGGCGCGAGATCGGATCCTTTGTGGATTGCTATGCGGGTTATCATCAGATCCTAATGGACGAGGAGGATGCTGAGAAGACAGCGTTTATCACGCCATGGGGAACCTACTGCTATCGGGTAATGCCATTCGGGTTAAAGAACGCCGGGGCAACGTACATGCGAGCAATGACTGCTGTGTTTCATGACATGATACACAAAGAAATCGAGGTGTACGTCGATGATGTGATCATCAAATCTTGGCGTCAGGAGGACCATGTAGCAGACCTAAGGAGATTTTTCCAAAGACTCCGGAGGTATGATATCAAGCTTAACCCGGCCAAATGCGCATTCGGGGTTCCATCAGGAAAGTTGCTAGGATTCATCGTCAGTCGACGGGGGATTGAGTTAGACCCATCCAAAATTGAATCCATCCGAGATTTGCCACCGCCAAGGAACAAAACAGAGGTAATGAGTTTGCTGGGTAGACTCAATTACATCAGTAGGTTCATCGCTCAACTCACAGCAACTTGTGAGCCCATATTTTGGCTGCTGAGAAAGGATGCTGCGGTAGGTTGGACGGCAGAGTGTCAGGAGGCTTTCGACCAAATCAAAGGGTATCTGTCTAATCCACCCGTATTGGTCCCGCCTAAGCCCAGGAAGCCCCTAATTCTTTACCTGACGGTCTTGGAAAATTCATTTGGTTGTGTATTGGGGCAACATGATGACACAGGAAGGAAGGAGCAAGCCATCTACTATCTTAGCAAGAAATTCACAGTACATGAGGTCAAGTACACTCAACTCGAGAAAACATGTTGCGCCCTAACTTGGGTAGCTCAGAAGTTGAAACACTACCTGTCTTCGTATACTACTTATCTCATATCCCGTTTGGACCCATTGAAGTATATCTTTCAGAAACCTATGCCCACGAGAAGGTTGGCAAAATGGCAAATTCTGCTCACAGAGTTTGATATCGTCTATGTAACGAGGACGGCCATGAAAGCCCAGGCGCTGGCGGACCATTTGGCAGAGAATCCCGTTGATGAAAAATACGAGCCCTTAAGAACGTATTTTCCTGACGAAGAGGTAATGCATACAAATGAGTTGGAATTGCCTGAGGAACCGGGTTGGAAGCTTTTCTTCGATGGAGCTGCAAACGCGAAAGGGGTTGGAATAGGAGCAGTACTCATTTCTGAAACAGGACGGCATTATCCTGTTACGGCTCAACTACGCTTCTATTGCACCAACAATATGGCCGAGTATGAGGCTTGCATTCTGGGTCTGCGCTTGGCTGCTGACATGGATGTCCAAGACGTCTTGGTCTTGGGAGACTCGGACCTCTTGGTACATCAAATTCAGGGTGAATGGGAAACACGAGATCTAAAGCTCATACCATACCGACAATGCTTGCATGATCTGAGCAAGCAATTTCGATCGGTGAAGTTCAAACACATCCCGAGAGTTCACAATGAGGTTGCGGATGCCTTGGCCACCTTAGCATCAATGCTGCACCACCCTGACAAAATGTATGTTGATCCTCTACACGTCCAGGTCCGTGATCAGCACGCCTACTGCAATGCCATAGAAGAAGAAGCAGATGGCGAACCCTGGTTTCATGATATCAAGGAATACCTCAGAATGGGGATATATCCAGAACATGCCTCTAGAGACCAAAAAGAGCCCTTCGGCGTTTGTCGAATGGTTTCTTCCTCAGTGGAGGAGTATTGTACAAAAGAACCCCGGATTTGGGATTGTTGAGATGCATAGATGCCAGTCAAGCAACGACGGTTATGGCAGAGGTACATGCTGGAGTTTGTGGGCCACACATGAGCGGATATGTATTGGCAAGAAAGATCCTTCGAACAGGGTGTTATTGGCTCACCATGGAACACGACTGTATCACTTTTGTGAGGAAATGCCATCAGTGCCAGATACATGGAGATTTGATTCATTTTCCGCCAACAGAGTTACATATGATGTCAGCACCCTGGCCGTTTGTAGCATGGGGCATGGATGTCATTGGGCCCATCGAGCCGGCAGCATCCAACGGTCATAGGTTCATTCTAGTGACCATTGATTACTTCACCAAATGGGTTGAGGCTAAAACCTTCAAATCAGTAACCAAGAAGGCAGTGGTGGACTTTGTTCACTCCCATATCATCTGCAGATTTGGGATCCCAAAAGTGATCATCACGGATAACGGTGCAAATCTTAATAGCAGCTTGATGAGAGAGGTATGCCAACAATTCCAGATTACACACCGCAATTCCACCCCATATCGTCCCAAGGCGAATGGAGCAGTCGAAACAGCCAATAAGAATATCAAGAAGATACTGCGAAAAATGGTGGAAGGGTCCAAACAATGGCACGAGAGATTACCCTTTGCTTTGTTGGGTTACCGCACTACCGTCCGAACTTCCATAGGCACAACTCCTTATTTGTTGGTGTATGGAACTGAGGCCGTAATACCAGCGGAGGTCGAAATTCCGTCCCTCCGAATTGTCGCTGAAGCCGGGATTAATGATGATGAATGGGTCAAAGCTCAATTGGAACAGTTGAGCCTGATAGATGAGAAAAGATTGGCAGCAGTGTGCCATGGTCAGCTGTACCAGAAGAGAATGGCAAGAACATATAATAAAAAGGTGCGCCCCAGGAAGTTTGAAGTAGGGCAGCAGGTATTGAAGAAGATCCTCCCACATCAGGTCGAGGCAAAAGGCAAATTCGCCCCAAATTGGCAAGGGCCTTATATCGTGACCAGAGTATTGTCCAACGGTGCTTTGTGTTTGACAGATGTCGAGGGGAGATGTGTCGACATGGCTATCAATTCAGATGTAGTCAAGAGATATTATGCATAATTTCTTTAATTATGGCAATTGTTGGTTTATTTGTTTGTATTTGGCATTTATTGGATAATGAGATGACGGAGGCAATTCTTTCTTCTATCCAAACACTTTTAACCCTTGCTTCCCCCTTTGAGCCTTAAGTAATTCTTTCATACCCCTCTTTTGGAATCACTAATGGAAAAGACATGAAAAAAAAGAAAAAAAGAAAGAAAAAGAAAAGAAAAAGAAAGTGAAAAGAAGGAAAAAAAGAAGAAGAAGAAGATAAAATCACAAGAAATACAAAACCGTGGGAACTACGTTTGACCTGATTCCTCGAAGAGGATACGTAGGCGCCTCACGACTCGGTCATAGTGTGCATCATAGCGAATATAGGATGCATAGTGTACATAGTGTGCATAATAGGCACAGTGTGCGTAACGCACATAGCGCAACATAAGTGTAAAAAATAAATTCCCCAAGCAAGAAAACTAGGGCAGATGTTATGTTTTAAGTTCCAACAAAGGTTTGATTCCAAAAGTTGTAGCACATCACCCATCAAATTATTTTCATTTTTATAGCCTTTCTTTAACCCCATACCAGTGCCAACATCAACGTCCAAAAGACCTCCCGATCAATGTTCAAGAGATGTCGAGTCAGGCAAATACGGCCGAGGATAATACACCGATCCCCAGCAAAGAAGAGGATCGCAAGACTGGGAATGAATTGATGGTCAAAGGAATCCCCAGAAGAGAGGATCGTATCTACAACGCCCCGATTCCTCGAAAGAAATAAAATGAGAGAGTCTTATCGGTGAAAACCTTCACAGGCACCGAGAGGCGATGTAAGATGAGGGATATGAAATGAGAGAGTCTTATTGGTGAAAACCTTCACAGGCACCATAAGGCGCCGGGAGATGAGAGAAAAGAGAGAGTCTCATTAGTGAAAACCCCTCGAAGGGCACTATGAGGCGACAAGACAGATCCACAAAAGCTACCACATTCGAAACGAAATGGACACTCCTTTATCATCCCCAGCAAATCAGACCATCGGGAAAACCCATTGGTACAAATAGACTGGGTCGGGAATCTGTGATGCACGTCATGATCACGGGGACCAGTCAGGTCCTCCAGATAAGTTCTTTTGAGTTTCTTCTCCCACCAAATATTGGTTTAGAAAGACTTTCTCCTTTTTCTATCTTTTATTTCTTTTCCTAAAAACTGTCTTGAAAGGATTTTTCGAAGCTTACTACCAGAAACCGGAGGGGAATTCACCCAATGCAGGATAGTACAAACAGTCTTAAAAGCCGATCCCAGGCAATGCAGTGATCGTGCCCGGCAATTTTGGAGGAAGTAAGCTCCTAAAGGGAGTGGTGTCGGGAGTTAAAAGCAGACTCCCACAGCATGTGCTTAAAGAGAAAGCAGAAAAGGGGATTAATTGAAAGCCAATCCCCAGCAGGCTAGAGACCCCCAGCAGGCAACTCTGCCCACTAATCAATTATGGGGACATAGAGCAAGAAAAAGAGAAGAAAGGAAAAATCATCCGCCCGAAGGGCACCCTCTACCACCACGATGAAAACTAATTAAATCCTTTTGTCTGCTGCAGGAAAACAAAGGATTGATGATGGCAGCAAGATGCAACGCCAGGGAAGTCACCAAAAACCGGGGCAGAAAACTTTCTACCGATTGTCGAAATTTTCTCGGAAGAACGGGGAAACAATTTCAAATACATTTAAGTTCTAGGTCGCCCACCAGTATAATGCGGGAATACATTTAAGTTCTAGGTCGCCCACCAGTATAATGCGGGAATACATTTAAGTTCTAGGTCGCCCACCAGTATAATGCGGGAATACATTTAAGTTCTAGGTCGCCCACCAGTATAATGCGGGAATACATTTAAGTTCTAGGTCGCCCACCAGTATAATGCGGGAATACATTTACGTTCTAGGTCGCCCACCAGTATAATGCGGGAATACATTTAAGTTCTAGGTCGCCCACCAGTATAATGCGGGAATACATTTAAGTTCTAGGTCGCCCACCAGTATAATGCGGGAATACATTTAAGTTCTAGGTCGCCCACCAGTATAATGCGGGAATACATTTAAGTTCTAGATCTTTTAAGTTCTAGGACACCCACCAGTATAATGCGGGAATACATTTAAGTTCTAGGTCACCCACCAGTATAATGCGGGAATACATTTAAGTTCTAGGTCGCCCACCAGTATAATGCGGGAATACATTTAAGTTCTAGGTCGCCCACCAGTATAATGCGGGAATACATTTAAGTTCTAGGTCGCCCACCAGTATAATGCGGGAATACATTTTGTCTGTTCATTCCATATTCTAGGTCGCCCACAAGTATAAATGCAGGCATGTCATTACCAATAGGAGGCGCACTTCCTCAGTTTAGTTTCACCATAGGAGACGCACTTCCTAAGTTTAATCTTACCAATAGGAGACCCGCCTGTAGAACGGAGTTTGTTGTATGTCAAAGAAAAATAGAAATCAGGCGTCCACCTGGAGAACAAGGACAAAGAAAAATAGAAATCAGGCGTCCACCTGGAGAACAAGGACAAAGAAAATAGAAATCAGGCACCCACCTGGAGAATAAGGGAATACAATTGAAGTATTGAAGTCAAAAGCCCGCTCATATGAGAAAGGAGCACACTTAGGATCAATGAAGCAGAGGAATACAACAAGAATCTCCAGCAGGAAGCAATAAAATCCCCAGCATTCACAAAAGGCTGGTCAAGAAAAGACAACAAGAAAACAAGAGGGGAAAAGAACCCAAGGTACGGAAGTAGAGAACAGATGTGGTCCGCTCAAAGAACTAGCACCTACAACTAGTTGTATCAAGGTTCAAACCTGAAGTCTGTATGAAGCACCATTCAAGACTCAAGACCAAGTTTCAGAAGACTTACAGATAGGAATCCCTGTAACTAGTAGCTGATAGGCTTAGTTAGTCTTTTTTCAGTCTTTGTTTTTGTTATAACGACAGGAACGCGGACCGGAACCTCAACGGAACGACACCTCGATCGGCTCTTCACCTCGGTACACTTCACTATCTCTCTCATTTCGAACTACACGTGGCCTGATTCCTATATAACCAAGGATATGTAGGCAGCTCAGATACCAGGGCTCGCTCACATTCTCTCCCTTTCCTTAAGTGTAGTCCGTCCAAGTAATGGTCGGGTCAAAAACACGTCTAGTCGTTCTTTGTCGGAAAACTCTTCGTATTTCCAGTCAAAGAGGGGCAGCTGTAAGCACGTGATTTTTGACCCTCCCCGAGATTTTTTACATTTTTAGCGTGAATATGTGAAATTGGGTCAAATATAGCCATTTTAACTATTTTTACTTTATTTCGTTGCAAAAAGAAAAAATCACAAAAAATACATATATAAATTTTAGTTTATGCATTTCTCATAAACGTGGAAAAAATACAAAAAAATTGTACTTTATTTTGGTACTTTATATAAATTCAAAAATTACTAAAATATATAGTTCTATTAATGTTTGCAGTCATTATTTTTTTGAAAAATACAAAAATTGTACTTTATTTTGGTACTTTATATAAATTCGAAAATTACAAAAAATATATATAATTCTATTAATGTTTTGTAGTCATTTTAATACAAAAAATATTATTTTATATTTTGTCTTTATTAAAAAATGAAAATTTAAAAAAAATAGTTTTATTAATATTTTATAGTCATTTTTACTTTGAAAAATACAAAAATATTACTTCATATTTTATCTTAATATTTACAAAAATTACAAAAATAGTTTTATTAATATTTTGTAGCTATTTTAAATCCTTAAAAATATTTAAAAAGATATAGTTTTGTTAAATACTAGTCTTATTTTTGGTAGTTATTTTGCTTACATAGGACTAGTTAAGCAACGTGTTCCTATTTCTCGGGTCTGGGCAAAAGAATAATATTCGGGTTCAAACTACCCTGTTTTAGGCCTAATTTTCGGACCTAGCCCATAATAAACCGTTGTCCAGGACACGTGGGGAACCCCACCATGCGTGGGGGACATATGCCTTGAACCCCACCACGCGTGGGCTCATTTTTCTGGGCAAACCCATGCTAAATACACGGATGAAACATTTGGGAAAAGGGGACTTTTGATTTTTGGCAGAAAAAGAGAAAAAAAAAACGGGAAATTTTTTTGGAGCTCTACTGTTCATCTTCTTCTTCAAAAAGAAGAAGAAGAGAAAGCCCTAGGGGCCAGCCCCCCCCTCCCACGCTCGACCCCTCCGGTAAACCACCCAAACGACCCTTCAGCCACCACCAAACGACCACCCTCCTTCCACCTCCAAAAACCTCCCCAGCTGACCCCTCCCCGTCACCTCCACCCATAACCACCATAACCAACACCCAAAACCACCATTCCTCACGTCCCAAAACGCCATAACCAACAGCTTTCCCCCCCCTCGTCGCAACCAGCTCCCTCCGTCCCTTCTGTCCCAACGACCAAAAACCAGCAAAACCACCCAGAACAACCACCTCCTTTCACCGTCGTCACTGCTCGCCCGTCTCCTCTCAAAGTCCGTCGCATCCCCCCCCCCCCCCCCCCCCCCCCCCCCCCGTCGCCATAACCACCACCCCTCGACGGAAGAAAACCAGTCGCTACCAGCCCCTTCACGTCCATTCCACTCCCTCACGTCCAACACCACGTTCAAACACCATTACTGAACTCCACCATTGATGCCCGCTACCAGCTCCCTCCATCGCTGCAACCCCGACGACCACTGCTGGTCGCAGTGCCCAGTCCAGCATCCAAACGACCCCTTTTGCTTCATATTCGCGTATCAGTCTGTTGCGTCGAAAAATAGAAATACAGCAGCAACCAACATTTCGTGCGTTGGCAGTCTTGGCCGAGGTTTCAGTCTCCATTGAGGTCGTCGTTGTTCGTCGAGGTCCGGAACGTCGAGGTTGTTCCGAGTTTTCGTTGTTGTTCCTCATTCAGTGAAGTCCAGCTTGAGTCCCGTCGGGGTCTTGTTTGTCGTTCTAGGTTTGTCGAGGTTCGAAGGTTAGTATTCTTCATCCTTTGTTTCATTCCGTTCATTTCGCATATTATCGTTCAAGGTGAATAAGAGTATTATTTGATATGGATGTATGTCAATAATGCATTTTCGTTGTTTCTTTTGTTAAAAAAAAAAAGCTTATTTCATGGTTAGTTACCGCATATGCTTAAAGTAAATGAGAGAATATATCGTGGGCTTAAGTTTTTACGAGAATGTTTACTTCTATGCATATATTTGTGTTTATTAAGGGAACAATTTGACATCCAGTGAATTGTTGCGAATGTATGTACTCACGTGTATTATGTACTCTCGTTGCAATAAGTATGTGGACGTCTGAATGAAAAAAAATCATGACTACTGGCGTTAAAGCCATATTTCTCATTTTTAGTAATAGAAGTTGGATTTAATAACAATAACAATACGCTAGCAAAGTTGGGATTAATAGGAGCCTTATTAAAATATTTAGATTCTGGGACGGGCCGTTTAGCAAATTTCACGGCCTTACCCAAAAATAATAATGCGCTAGTTGCTTTAGGCGCGCCTTTAATAATGTTATCTCCCTAAACTCGGGTGCACATTTATGTGACCCAAATCCAAATCTCAACGGAGTCGAAATATGTCTCTAGTCACGGGCGCATTGATTGTGGCGGGGCCCGAGATGCATTTCCATGACGTTGCAAATTCTTTAAAAAATAAGAACGAGATGAGCCTCGCCGAATAAAAATACAAATTGCGGGGCCCTCAGTAAATACTTGTTTTAAATTACTTAGAATTCAGGAGGGCCGCTTAGTGAATTTTGTGGCCTTCCCAAAATAATAACGCGATAGTCTCTTTAGACGCGTGTTTAATAATTTACTTTCTTAAACATGGGCGTGCATTTCATGCGACCCAAATCCCGATCCCAAAACATCAAATAAAATGTGTTCCGGATTATGGGTGCATTTCATGTGACGTAGTCCAAAGACGTGTTTTAAATGATGTTCACATTCTTTTAAAAATAATAATTATAAAAGCGGTAAAAAGTTAAAATTTTCACATAAGTTCATATTTGTATAAAATCAGATAATCAAGCCGAATATAACAGTTGAGCGACCGTGCTGGAACCACGGAACTCGGGAATGCCTAACACCTTCTCTCGGGTTAACAAAATTCCTTATCCGGATTTCTGGTACGCAGACTGTAATATAGAGTCATTCTTTTCCTCGATTCGGGATTAAAATTGGTGACTTGGGACACCCTAAATCTCTCAAGTGACGACTCTGAAATAAATAAACCAATCCCGTTTCGATTCTCCTTTAATTGGAAAAACTCCCCTGCACCCCCTCGGGCGCGGAAAAAGGAGGTGTGACACCGGGTTAACAGAATTCCTTATCCGGATTTCTGATTCGCGGAATGTTAAACAGAGTCATTCTTTTCCTCGATTCGGG
The DNA here is from genome assembly GCF_000715075.1 of Nicotiana tabacum. Lineage (NCBI taxonomy): Eukaryota > Viridiplantae > Streptophyta > Magnoliopsida > Solanales > Solanaceae > Nicotiana > Nicotiana tabacum. Next base: position 198,220,715 of record NC_134087.1, read on the forward strand.
ATTCAACCGGTGACCTGGGACACCATAAATCTCTCAAGTGGTGACTCTGAAATAAATAAATAAATCCCGTTTTGATTGTCCTTTAATTAGAAAAAACTCCCTTCCTGTACTCTCGCGGGGCGGAAAAAGGAGGTGTGACAGCTCTGACGACTCTGCTGGGGATTAGACCCAGAACCACGGGTTCAGGGTTAGAAATTCGAGCTTAGATAAATTGTTATATTTGGTTTTATCTGATTTTGTTACATGATCTGTGCATAATATGATAACTAACTGCTTTTACCGCTTTGATATTTTGTGAACTGTATATAAACTGTGCCGAAACCCATCTCCTCTCTGAGTCTTCTAAATCATGAAGAAGGGTGTACTTCGAACGACTTCTTTTCTGTATAGTGTCAAATCCCAATTTAGAACGAGGTTTGGATAAGTTGCAAAGTCGGCGAAGCTTCTGTATTCCCGGATTGCTGCCTCCCCCTCGACTCGAGCTGTCCGCTCGGGAAAGCCAGGTCTAGAACAAACACTCAGGTTCTGAACCTAGAATAACTTGACTTCATGCCGGATCCCTAGTAGGAATGTTTATTTGCATCATGTTGCATTTGGCTTAGGGGATTCAACACAGGGGTTGGGTCCGTCTAGGACAAGCAACCTGAAATGAAAAAAGACCATCCTGCTGCATCTTGTTTGTTTTGCACATTTATTTGCCTCAGATCTGCATGCTGACCGGCTTCAGAAATAGGAAATTTTTGAAAAAAAATTGAAAAAAAAAGAAGAAAAAAACGAAAAAGAGTATATAGCAGTATATGGAGATAACTACTTATTTTTTTTAAAAAAAACAATGGCAACTAGTGTCAAAACCCTGCCAAAATTTTGAATTTTTTTTTTAGTTTGATTTATTTGGAAAGAAAGGAATATTGTTTACAAAGTTCAGTTTATGGGCGAACTACACCGGTTTGATTCTCACAGGGCATGAGATACGTAGGCAACCCTCATCGGGTCCAACCTCCCATTTTTGTAAAAATAGCCCAAAAACAAAAAATGTGTCAAAATTTTAATTTTTTCGTCATAGAGTCGGGTGATGCCGTTTTTATCAAAAATAGTCGAATGTTCCCAAAAGGAACGTCGGAAGGCTGACTTTGTATAAACGGCCACTTCTGTCATTTTTTTATTATTATTTATTGGTTAACTCGCACAACTTTAAAATCTTCGTCCCTGAAGTGCGGAAAGGTCGTGTTCGAAAGATCTGGTTTTTTAGGATAAATGATCAAATCATTTTAGTCAAATAAATTTTCTTTTGTTTAATCACATTAATAAATGTGCAGGATGAGCACAAATCAAAATGAACCGTTTTCACTCTTTAGCGAGGCCCCTCTACAACTCCACATGTGGTGGAATGATCTGAAAGACGATAGTAAAGAGATAGTGGGAAGAATTTTAGGAGGTTTTGTCAATCTGTTGAATATCAAGCCGAGGACAGATATCCTCGGGGCTCTAATACCGTTCTGGGACCCAACCCACAATGTATTCCGTTTTCTTGACTTTGAACTTTCACCTACACTAGAGGAAATCACCGGATATGCGGGATTGAATGGGAAATTAAGGGGACAATATTTGCTTTCACCAAGACCGGTATCTCCGCACGGGTTTTTGGATTTGCTAAACATTAGTCGGAAGGTGCAAAATGACGATTTGTCGAGAGGATGCTGCGCTCTCCAATTCTTGTATCAACGGTATGGTACTCCTCAGGGTTTTGAAAAGCTAAACCTCAGACTAACTCATGCTGGGAACAGGAACAAGTGGGAGGCGAGACGTACTTTGGCATTTATAACAGCATTCCTGGGAATCGTGTTTTGTCCCCGCAAAGATAAGAAAATAGAGATAGGCCTTGTAGCGATGGCTGATGTTGTAATCAAGAAAACTAATAGTACTGTGGTCCCTTTGGTTTTGTCCGAAATCTACCGAGCTTTAACTATATGCCGAGAATGAGGCAATTTCTTCTAAGGATGCAATCTGTTACTCCAGCTGTGGATGCAAGAACACCTCTGTCACCGAGTAGGATACATGAATCACAGGTTGACCGAACAAAATTGTATCAGTGGTTTTAAGAAACGGATGACAGGCGTTGTATTCCCTGAAGATGTCGAAGCGTGGCTTGTACGATCAAGGACAACAACAGCCGACCAAATTGAATGGGCATTTGGGTGGTTGCCTGATACTGAGGTAATATACATGGCGGCCGAGGAATGTCATATTCTTTTGATGGGAGTTCGCAGTATCCAACCATATGCTCATCATCGGGTATTGCGCCAACTAGTAAGATTTCAGGTAATTCCCACTGATGAGGATCTAAGCAAGCACGCAATTGAGTTGAGTCCAGGAGTCCTGTTCCCCGAAGGAAAAATTAGAAAGTTGTGGCACGAATGTAGATTCCTTGAGCCCAAGACTATGGTTCGAGAACTGGCTAAGGGTGAGGTAGACTCAAAGTACGATGTTTGGTCCGGGAAAAAGTTCCAGATTCGTCAGAGACCTGCTAAAAGAGATCATGTCCAACAATTTACGGATGATTCGCAGGAACAGTGGGGTTGGTTGGCGAGAGAGGAAGGTTACCGGGCTGAAATCGGGAAGCTGAAGCAATAAGTTGAAAGGCTTAAATTTGAGAATAGCGTGCAAGTTACCTCGGAGCAGGGTGAAAAGAACAAATTAACCAAAGAAAACTAGGCACTAAAAGCCCGAATTCGCCAAGTCAGTAAGAGTAACAACGACCGACAGAAATGTCGCTCCGATGAAAGGTTGATAGCAGAGTTGAGAAATCAAGTCAGCAAAAGCCGAGAGGACTTGGAGAGATTCGAGGCTTGCATAGCAAGAATGCGGGTCAGATGGGCAAAAGGTACAATGGCATGGAGAAAACATCTACAACAAGTCTTAAGGGATTCTGAAATAAGCATTGGACTATTAAGAGAAACAAACTCCACTCTTCAGGAGCGGATCTTTAAACAAGTCTGAGATGCCCAAGCAGACAGAAGGCGCTGTTATGATGTGATGGCCAGAATGGAAGAACAAATGGAGAGGTTTCAGGATTGACTCGCCGACAATGCTCAAGTACTGGGACTAAAGAACCGGCGAATAGAGCAACTGTTAGGGGAAAGGGATAACATCCGAGGTAGGATTGATGAGATTGGGCACTACATCTACATGAGATGCCTAGCATGTGAGCAAATACCTCGTGATACCCTTCTTGCCTCCATCATGGGCTACGTCCACCGGATCATGAATGAGTTGAAGAGCTTGCAAAGGGGTCTTACACCAAAGCCCGCGGAAAGGCCGAACGAAGCCTCACGGGCACCTAAATTGAAATCTTTAATGTATCCCTAGTTCGAGTCTTGTTTGTTGACTTTATGGGTCCGTTGTCTCCCATATGTTGTTTTTTTGTTTTTTTTTTCATCGAGTCAGGTTAAGAATTTTGGAATCTGTATTTTGATGTTCTTTGTTTAAAATAAGTAGCGTGTAATAGCAAATTTTGGTGATGAATTGAATGATTCCAAAAGCGTTTTGTGTCTTTACTTTGCGACACAAACTACGCCTGGTCTGATTCATGCGGGGTCACGATACGTAAGAAATCTCTATAGGATTCGACCGTAATTAAAAAAGGAAAAAGAGAGAGAAGAAAAAAAGAGAGGTCCCTGAAACACTCGAAAGAGGCACAAATAAAATAAGCCGGGATAATGCATGCGGTCAGAGCAAAAACATGTTAGAAATTGTTAACTGCCTAAGAATATTGCATCCTCCAACGTGCAATTACAATATCTGTTAAGACTCTAACACTGACAAGTTTGTTGTTTTTCCAATCTATATCAGTTAGTTTGTTAAAGCGTACTAGCACCGTACCATTATCAAACAAGATCAAAAGGGCCCATACCAGAAAGCATGACTGGCTCAGACAACAGTGTTGAGTCGGAAAAAACGGCAAATCAGATGCTGAAGGAGGCCATGGAAAAAATGGAAAAAATGAGGCTGGAAATGAATGAAATGCAGATAGCCTTAGCTAGAGCCCAAAAGGGGCATGAACTACCTGTTACTCCTACTCTCCAACCAGGACACACGCCAGAATACCCCTCTCCCGGCCCTTCAACGAGTTTCCCAAGCCATCATTACTATCAGGGAAGAGAGGCCTATGATCCCCAAGCTCCACTACCCAATCAGAATCCTCCTCCACCAAATGTTCCCGTCTTTGTGGTGCCTACACCAACCCCATTGCACAGATCGTCTAGTGAGCCATTGTTTCAGGCTCACGATACACAATATTACCCCCTGAACTCACATTCAAAGCACCCGAGCCACACACCTATAATCCCCACTTTGAGGTCCCGACGGAGATTGAAAAGCCGGCTAAGAGCCCAGAGCAGGACGAGGTGATGCGGAAATTTAAAAGCCTGGAGCAGTCCTTCAGGAACATGCACGGGTTAGGCAACCAAGTCAGCGTGGCTTACAAGGATCTATGCCCTTTCCCTGACGTCCAATTACCAGCAGGGTTCAAGATGCCCAAATTCGATTTATACGAAGGGCATGGCGATCCTATGGCACATCTACGGGGCTTTTGTAGCAAAATGAGGGGAGAAGGGGGCAAAGATGAGATACTGATAGCTTACTTTGGCCAAAGTTTGAGCGGGTCGGCACTAGAGTGGTATACAAGACAAGATCCGAGCAGGTGGTACACTTGGGATGATCTGGCACAGGCTTTCGCAGGACACTTCCAATACAACCTTGAGATAGTCCAAGACCGTCTCACATTGCTAAAGCTTGAGAAGAAACCTGGGGAGAGCTTCCTGGAATTTGGGTTCCGATGGAGAGAACAGGCAGCCAGAGTTGATCCTCCAATGAGAGACGGAGAAATGGTAGATTACTTTCTACAAACTCTAGAGCCAACTTACTTCGGTCACTTGGTGACGTCAGTTGGAAAATCCTTCAACTAAGTGGTGAAAATGGGAGGTATGATAGAAGAGGGACTTAAGTTCAATAAGATCCTGAGTTATTTGGCAATTAAGGCCATAACTCAGGCCATTCAGAGCGGCACGGGAGGTGCGCTCGGCAAGAAAAGGAGAGAAGAGGTCACGACCATAGAGGCAGGCAATTGGTCCAGATCTAGAGGTCCTTCCCCTCATTACCAACCCAGACTCCATCATCCAAACTACCCACACATTCCAAATTACCCTCCACAACCCTACTACCCACCACAAGAACAACATTTCTCCGTCCATCAAGCCCAAACATATACTCAAACCTCGGCTCGCCCGCAATGGCACGCGCCAGCTCCCCACAATACATACCCACCTCCACATAATACCTACCCACCACCACAAAACACCTATCCACCACCAAGAGCCTATAGGAACCCTCCAGGGACAGGTTTTAGGGGAAATCTGGCTTCCAGAAATGAAAGACTGTAGAGGCAAAGAACCTTTACTGAGTTGGGAGAAACTTATACTGCCTTGTTCCACAAATTAAGGCAGTTGGGTTTATTAAATCCTGTTGAGCCTAGGTTGCCAAATCCCTTACCCCAAAATATGGATCACTCGGTAAGATGTGAATATTGTTCGGGAGCTCCCGGACATGATACCGAGAAATGTTGGAGGCTGAAACATGCGATACAAGATCTTATTGATACCAACAAGATTGAGGTACAGGCACCGGAGGCACCCAACATTAACCAGAACCCATTGCCAAAGCACCCTGAAGCCCACATGATCGAGCTTGTGCACGAAGAAAGGGAGCCAAAGAAACCCTCACAGACAGTGATGATGATCCGTGCCACTCCGAAAGAAAAATCGACCGGTGGGGAAGCAGGGGTACAATTGAAGGGGGAAGATGTCAAGCCAATGGTGATATTAGGGAAGAATCCATCCACCGCTACAAAGAAACCAGAGCCAGCCAAGTTGGTAGTATCGGGAGCATCATCTCCACCCGTAGTTGTTGTGAAAGGGGCCTACAGGGAACCAGTCATCATAAAGCCGGTAGTCCAATTGCCGGTAATTGATAGCAAGGCTGTGCCTTGGAAGTATGAAAAGGCAGTGGTAATGTACAAGGGAAAGCAAGTGGAGGAGGATAGTCGTGAGGTGCAAGGACTGACTCGATCGGGACAGTGTTTTACTCCCGTGGAGTTGAGAAGGTCCAACCCAGCAGTAACAAAGAAACCCATGTCAGAAGAAGAGGCGGAGGAATTCCTAAAAAAGATGAAAGTGCAGGATTACTCTGTTGTCGAACAATTGAAGAAAACACTGGCCCAGATCTCGTTGTTATCATTATTGATCCATTCGGACGAGCATCGCCGGGCCCTGATGAAGATACTAAATGAAGCTAATGTGCCCAATGAAATTTTAGTGAACCACCTTGAAACAATTGCCAACAAAATTTTTGAGGTAAACAGGGTAACGTTCTCTGATGACGATTTGCCAATGGAGGGCACAGAACATAATAAAGCTCTCTACTTGACTGTCAAATATGAAGATGCGGTAGTTACTCGGGCGTTGGTGGATAACGGTTCAAGTGCCAATATTTGTCCATTATCCACACTGAACCAGCTGAAGATTGACCGTGATAGAATCCACAAGAACAACGTTTGCGTCCGAGGGTTTGACGGAAGTGGAACAGACACCGTGGGGGATATTATACTCGAGTTGACCATCGGCCCGGTCGAGTTTACTATGGAGTTCCAGGTATTGGATGTTGTGGTATCTTATAACCTTTTGTTGGGACGACCGTGGATCCACGTGGCCAAAGCAATGCCATCCACATTGCATCAAATGGTCAAATTTGAATGGGGCAGACAAGATGTCGTGCTGCATGGGGAAGACACTGCATGCACCATGGTAGGTGCCATTGTGCCATTCATAGAAACCAACGATGACAAAGGTCCCTGGGTTTATCAGATTTTTGATGCAGTGTCAGCAAACAATATTCCCGAGGGTAAAAGCATTCCACACCCCAGGATAGCTTCCGCAACCATCGTGATAGTTTCGTAGATGCTAAGTAATGGGTTCGTTCCAGGAAAAGGTCTGGGGGCTGAGCTCCAAGGAATTGTTCAACCTGTCTCTTTGCCCAAGAATTTAGAGACTTTCGGATTGGGATTCAAACCAACTGCAGCTGATATAAAGCGAGCTCAGAAAATGAAGAAGAAAGTTTGGGTTCTTCCCAAGCCAGTTCCGCGTCTCTCTAGATCTTTTATTAGAGCAGGTGTCACAAGGTTGTCAGTCCTGAAAATTCGTGGACCGTTGATTGGGCCAGATGGAGATTTGGATGAGGGCTTAGAAAGAATGTTCGCAGATGTCAACACAATAGAAGCTGGAGAGGGTTCCAGTAAGGCAGACATACAGTTTGTGGGGCCTAGGGCCAATGTCAACAATTGGACAGCTACTCCTCTTCCCACTCGGAAGGAGTCCTGGTAGTTGGCTCTGATTTTCCTTTTTGTTTTCTGGATTATTCTAAGGTTGTAATCCAGATTCCTTTTATTTCTATTACTGCTCAACAAAGTGTGAAACCTTGTTATCCCATAATTCAATAAAACGAAAAAGTTTCTTCTTTATGCCTTATTTTATATGTTTTTTTTTAATTTTGTTTCCTTCGTTTCTTTTTCTGAATAGTTCTTTTCATACTGGTTCTAACGACATGGCATGCACAACGGATCTTCAACCTAGTCTAAAAGATCAATCTGATTCCGAACTAACTATACAAGAGGTCGATTATGATAATGAATCGGAATATGATGAGGATGAAGCCTTCGAGGAGATAAACAGGGAGTAAAGTCAGTTTGAAGAAAAATCCAAGCCCAACTTAAATGACACAGAAGCCATCAATTTAGGGGATGCCGACGATATCAGAGAAACTAAAATAAGCATCCACATTGCACCAAATATCAGGGAAGAATTGATCAAAACACTTATTGAGTTCAAAGATGTTTTTGCATGGTCATATGATGACATGCCGGGGTTAAGCACAGATTTAGTGGTTCATAAATTGCCCACTAACCCGGCATGCGCTCCCGTCAAGCAGAAATTGAGGAAGTTCAAAACGGATATGAGTGTGAAGATTAAAGAGGAAGCCAAGCAGCTGCAAGCAAAGGTTATTCGTGTCACTCGATACCCTGATTGGTTGGCTAATGTGGTGCCGGTGCCAAAGAAAGATGGGAAGATCAGGGTGTGTGTCGATTATCGCAATCTGAACCGGGCAAGCCTAAAGGACAACTTTCCTTCACCCAACATCCACATCTTGATCGACAATTGCGCCGGACGTGAGCTCGGATCTTTTGTAGATTGCTATACTGGATATCATCAGATTCTGATGGATGAAGAAGATGTGGAAAAGACGGCATTCATTACGCCGTTGGGAACTTATTGCTACCGGGTGATGCCATTTGGTTTGAAGAATGCTGGGGCAACATACATGAGAGCAATGACTACTGTGTTTCATGACATGATCCATAAAGAAATCGAGGTGTACGTGGACGATGTGATCCTAAAGTCTAAACATCAAGAAGACCATGTAGCAGACCTAAGGAAGTTTTTTCAAAGACTTAGAAGGTATGATATTAAGCTTAACCCGGCTAAATGTGCCTTTGGTGTTCCATCTGGAAAGATGTTGGGATTCATCGTCAGTCGGTGAGGTATTGAACTAGACCCGTCAAAGATCAAATCTATCCAAGATTTTCCACCGCCGAAGAACAAGACAGAAGTAATGAGTCTGTTGGGAAGGTTGAACTACATCAACAGATTTATTGCTCAACTCATAGCAACTTGTGAACCCATCTTTCGACTACTGAAGAAAGATGCTGCAATAGAATGGACGGCAGAATGTCAGGAGGCATTTGACCAGATCAAAGAATATTTATCAAATCCATCTGTGTTGGTTCCACCTGAGTCGGGGAGACCATTGATCCTTTATCTAACGGTCCTGGAGAATTCGTTTGGCTGCGTGTTGGGGCAACATGACATCACAAGAAGAAAAGAGCAAGCCATCTATTATCTCAGCAAGAAGTTTACAGTCTATGAGAATAAGTACACTCAACTTGAGAAGACATGTTGTGCTCTAACTTGGGTAGCACAGAAGTTTAAGCATTATCTGTCGTCACATACTACTTACCTTATTACACGCCTGGATCCATTAAAGTATATTTTCCAGAAGCCTATGCCCACAGGAAGATTGGCAAAATGGCAGATATTACTCACAGAGTTCGACATTGTCTATGTGACGAGGACGGTCATGAAAGCCCAAGCATTGGCCGATCACTTGGCCGAGAATCCTATTGATGAAGGATACGAGCCTTTGAGGACGTATTTTCCAGATGAAGAAGTGATGCATATAGAGGAGTTAGAACTGAATGAGGAATCAGGGTGGAAGCTTTTCTTCAATGGGGTTGCGAATGCAAAAGGAGTTGGAATATGAGCGGTACTTATTTCAGAAACAGGACATCACTATCCTGTTACAGCTCAGCTACGTTTCTATTGTACCAACAACATGGCTGAATTTGAGGCATGCATTCTGGGCTTACGTTTTGCTGCAGACGTGGATGTCCAGGACGTCTTGGTCTTGGGAGACTCGGACCTTCTGGTACATCAGATCCAAGGTGAATGGGAAACACAGGATTTTAAAGCTTATACCATATCGACAATGTTTGCACGATCTGAGCAAGCGATTTCGATCAGTGGAGTTCAGACATATCCTGAGAGTTCACAATGAGGTTGCTGATGCTTTGGCTAATTTAGCATCGATGTTGCACCATCCAGACAAGATCCATGTTGACCCGTTGCATATTCAGGTTCGTGATCAACATGATGGAGGAAGAAGTGGATGGCGAGCCATGGTTTTATGACGTCAAGGAGTACCTCAGGATGGGGATATACCCGGAGCAGGCCACCGGAGATAAAAAAGAGCCATCCGGCGATTGTCAAATGGATTCTTCCTCAGTAGAGGAGTGCTCTACAAAAGAACCCCAGATTTGGGATTGCTGAGATGTATAGATGCTAGTCAAGCCACGACAGTGACGACAGAGGTACATGCTGGAGTCTGTGGGGCCCATATGAGCGGGTATGTATTGGCAAAGAAGATTCTGTGGGAGGGATATTATTGGCTCACCATGGAGCACGATTATATCAGTTTCGTGCGAAAATGCCATCAGTGTCAGATACACGGAGATCTGATTCATTCTCCGCCGATAGAATTACATACAATGTCAGCGCCATGGCCATTTGTTGCATGAGGCATGGATGTTATTGGACCCATTGAGCCGGCAGCTTCAAACGGTCACAGGTTCATTCTGGTAACCATCGATTATTTCACCAAATAGGTGGAGGCCAAGACTTTCAAGTCAGTGACCAAAAAGGCGGTGGTAGATTTTGTCCATTCCCATATCATCTGTAGATTTGGGATCCTGAAAGTGATCATCATGGAAAATGGTGCTAATCTTAACAGCAGTTTGATGAAAGAAGTATGTCAACAGTTCAAGATTACACATCGTAATTCCACCCCGTATCGTCCCAAGGCGAATGGTGCAGTTGAGGCAGCCAACAAAAACATAAAAAAGATTTTGAGGAAGATGGTAGAAGGGTCCAGACAGTGGCATGAAAAGCTACCGTTTGCATTGTTGGGTTATCGCACTACTGTTCGTACATCAGTAAGTGCAACTCCTTATTCGTTGGTATACGGAACTAAAGCAGTGATACCAGCAGAAGTTGAAATTCCATCCATTCGGATTGTTGCTGAGGCCGGGATTGATGATGATGAATGAGTCAAAGCCCGACTGGAGCAGTTGAGCTTAATTGATGAAAAATGATTAGCAGCAGTATGCCATGGCCAGTTATATCAGAAGAGAATGGCAAGAGCATACAATAAGAAGGTGCGCCCTAGGAAATTTGAAGTAGGGCAACAAGTATTGAAATGGATCCTCCCACATCAGATCGAGGCAAAAGGCAAGTTCGCCCCGAATTGGCAAGGGCTGTATATTGTGACCATAGTATTATCCAACGACGCTTTACGTCTAACAGATGTCGAAGGAAGATGCGTCGACAGGGCTATCAATTCTGATGCAGTCAAAAGATATTATGTGTAATTTCTTTTGTTGTTTATTTGTTTGTTTGTATTTGGTGCTTATCGAATAATGAAATGACGGAGGCAATTCTCACTTCTATCCAAACACTTTTAACCTTTGCTTTACCCCTTTGAGCCTTACTTATCCTTTTATACCCCTCTCTTGGAATCATTAATGAAATGAAAAAATGAAAAAGAGAAAAGAAGGAGAATGATAAAAAAAAATCATCAAAAAAAATTCCCCAAGCAAGAAAGCTGGGGCAGAAGTGATGTTTTTAAATTTTGAAAAAAATTTTTTGATTCCAAGAGTTGTAATGTTTACCCATCAAAGTTATTTTGAATTTTAAATCCTTTTCTTCTAAGCCCCACATAAAACCCATATTTATGTCCAAAAAAGACCTCCCGATCAGTATCCGAAAGGTGCCAAGACAGGCAAATAAAAGCCTAGAATAACACGCCGATCCCGACTGAATGAGGATCATGAGCTGAAAGAATTGATAGCCATAAGAATTCCCAGCAGAGAGGATCTTACCGGCAACACTCCAATCCCCAGCTGAGAGAAGCAAAATGAGAGAGTCTTACCGGTGAAAACCTTCACAGGCACCATAAGGTGACGTAAGCTGAGAGAAGCAAAATGAGAGAGTCGTATCGGTGAAAACCTTCACAGGCGCCATAAGACGACGTAGGCTGAGAGAAGAAAACTGAGAGAGTCTTATCGGTGAAAACCTTCACAGGCACCATAAGGCGACGAGAACTAAGAGAAATGAGAGAGTCTTATTAGTGAAAACCCCGCGAAGGGCACTATGAGACGACAAGATAGATTAGCGGAAAGGATCCGCATTTTGCAAAGAGATGGACACCTATTTATCCCCAGCAAGTGAAGACATCAGAAAGATTGATCGACACAAATAGACTGGGTTAATTAATCCGGAATGCACGACATGATCATTGGAATCGGTTATACCACCCAGATAAGTTCATTTCTTTTCTTTTCCCCGTCATTTGTTCAAAAAGATTTTCTCTTTTTCTATCTTTTCATTTCTTTGTTTAAAAGACTTTTTCCAGATTTTTTTTTTGAGACAGAGCTTACAACCAGTTGCCAAAATGGTACAACATAAAATGTGAAGAGGGCAGGCCATAGACAAGGCAATAAGACAAAAGACGTTGGTTGCCAGGCCGAATAATATTGGTCTAAAATGGCAAGGAAAGTACGGGGAAGAACCGAAAAAAAAAGCATGTTGAGGAAATTATGGGCCAAGTTCCAAGAGGATTCCCAGCAGAACTCCGACCGATTATCGACCAAGTTCCGAGGTGGTCGGACAACTCAGAGTAGGAAAGGAAGAAAGGAAAATCCATCTTCAGCAAAATAACCCCCAGCCAATTTTGAGACACAGAACAGGGAAGAGATAAATGGAAAAACCATCTCCAGCAAATAACATCATCCCCAACAGGTTTTGGGAATGCCAAAAAGGAATAAGGGGAAGGGAACAATCATCCCCCATCAGGATTGACATGACCACTCGCCATATTTTAAAAAATAACTAAATTTTCTTTGATTTGAACAGGAAAATAAAGTGCTGATGATGGCCGAAAGACACGCCATAAGAATGATCGCCAGAACTGGGGCAGAAAATTTTCTGCCACAGGTGAAAATTTTCTCGGAGAATCGAGGAAACAAATTCAAGTTGTCTTTACCATTAGGCGCCCACCTGTATAACAAGGGAATACATTCCATGTCTTTACCATTAGGCGCCCACCTGTATAACAAGGGAATACATTTCATGTGTTTACCATTAGGCGCCCACCTATATAACAAGGGAATACATTTCATGTCTTTACCATTAGGCGCTCACCTGTATAATAAGGGAATACATTTCATGTCTTTACCAATTAGGCGCCCACATGTATAACAAGGGAATACATTTCATGTCCTTACCATTAGGCGCCCACCTGTATAATAAGGGAATACATTTCATGTCCATTAGGCGCCCACCTGTATAACAAGGGAATATATTTCATGTCTTTACCATTAGGCGCCCACCTGTATAACAAGGGAATACATTTCATGTCTTTACCAATTAGGCGCCCACCTGTATAATGAGGGAATATTTTTCAGTCTTTACATTGCAGGTCTTGAAATACGTAACCCACCGAAAGGCAGAAGGTTACAACAAAAGATCCACAGCATAATGCAGGAAGCCACATCCTTAAGCGGACAGAACAAAAAGATGCAAACTGGTGTTCAGGAAAGCAAGAGGCTGGTGTCATCCCCGTCAGTTCTCGGAAGAAAGAAGCACCAGAATCGACGCAAGACGACAAGAAAGCAAGGCATCAAGAACAAATGGAAGATAGATGAGATCTTGTAATTCGTAGTCTAGCCTAACTTCTTGATTTTTCTTTTAAGCATGGTGTAATAAGGAGGTCAGCAACAGTAAAAGTAGCATGCAACAGCAATAACATTGCAGTCCCATGGTAATCCCAGCTACCAAAACTTCCCGAACTACATTGACCTGATTCCTGTTTAGCCCAGGATATGTAGGAAACCTCTGAATCAAAGGTTCGGTCAAATCTTTCAAAAATGCTTCACACGGAGTATTCCAACGGGCAAAAAATCGCTCGTATCCGCTTACTTTATCTTTGCACGAAAACCCTTCGTGCTTCCGGACAAAGAGGGGCTGAGCACGTGATTTTTGCCCTATATGAGAATTACTCCCAAAAATTCAAAATAAAACAATTTTCCTTTGTGTGCAATTTTTGTATTTTTGTGGTATTTTTGTATAATTATTTGTATTTTTGTTTGTGCATGTTTATTTGTTTAAATTAATAAAAATATAAAAAATATGTCGTATTTTCATTTAGTATTTATTTAAGTTTGTTTTTACAAAATGAGAAAATCATAAAAAAAATAATGTACGTTGCATTTTTAGCATTTAACGTCTAAATTGTGCGATTTTATCGTTAATTGCTATTTAAATGTGCGATAATAGTTATTGGGAATTAATTAGTATTTTGATAAGTTAATTTAGTTTATAAGTTAGTTTAGAATTTTAGTTTTTAGGAAGTAAAAGAAAAGAGAGCAAGAATATAAAGAAAATCGGAATTAGGCCTTTTCTTCAATTTTGAACCACAGGCCTAAATATACCCAATCTTTCCCTACGACCCGGTCCATTTTAAATCGGGTCGACCCAGTCCATAACTCCAAAGACCCAACACCCCTATTTTCCTATCTTTCATTTCAAAAAAAACAAAACCCTAAAAAAAAAATTCACTGTTGAAAGATCCCACCCTCCCCCTCTCTTACCTTCTTCTTCTTCAAGCTTTTAAGTTCCCCTCCCATGGCTGCCCTTTCCCTCCATCCCTTCCCCCTCACCCCGTCAACACATACACACACACACAATGGAAATGAACATACGCAGCAGCCGTTCATGGCTGCTGCTTCTTTTTCCGTCTTCGTCCCAAACGACCTCTGCGTTTTCTTCTTCGTTCAAGCATCCATGGCCGCTGCATCATCTTCTTCCTCGTCACCTCCATCCTCACGTCCAAACAGCCCCCCCCTCTCCTTCGCTCACCACTGCCCAAACCACCATGATCTTCCTCCTCGTTCCATGAACATCGACCAACCATAAGCAGCCATCGCTGCGACTGCTGCCCTCCAGTCGTAGAGCTCCATGTCCAGCAGCCACTGTTGCTGCTTCACCCCTACAACAGCCAATGCCTCACGTCCAAACGAGCATCGTCGTCTCCCGTTGCTGTTTCTTTTAGTATAAAATTCTCTGGCATCTTAAACTTGGGAAGAGAAGTTCGAACATATCGGGAAGCGAAAATGAAGTGGATAGAGACGTCACTTGCTGATGCTTTCTTGGACGGAACCATGGCGGCGTAGTGGTGGTAGTACGACAGAGAAGATCAGGGACTAAAACAAGAGAGGAAATGGAAATAAGGAGATATTTTCCTTGCTGTCTTGGACAGAACCATGGTGTCATTTTTTTTTCCTTCTGTCTCCTCACACCAACGACCACTCTTATCACTCACACGCCAGTGACCAGCGATTGGTCGAATTCGAGTTCGAGTTGGTTTTTGTTCCAGAGTCAGAAGCAATTGGTCAAGTTCGAGTTCGAGTTTTTCCATTTCCGTTCTGAGTTCGTCGTTGTTCCAATCCGGGTTAGTTGTTTTAAGTTTCATTTTTGTCCGTATTGTGTTTGATATTTTTAGATCCGAAATTAGTATAAGTTTGATTCTTTTCTTGTTCGTTATTTTCACTTTGATTATGTCTTCAGTTTGTTTCATTTTTCTTATTTATTTTTTAGGTAGAAATTGTTAGTTTAATTATAATGTTGTTAGATTTAAGTTGAAGTTCAATTAATTATTTCTTTAGTTTGTTTTTATTAATTTAAAAGGATTTAGTTTTTAATATAGAAGAGTGTTAGTTTAAATCGTTTGAATCCGTCATCTTTGTTGTTTAATGTAGATTTAATTCGTACTCATTTTTTGTTTGAAGTTCGTTTTTAATCCAGTGATTTAATGTGAGTTTATGTTTTGGTTTTTAATTTTTCTGATTTAGTTTGAATCATGTATCTTTGTTGTAATTTTGTTGGATTTAATTTGAAGATCAATTGATTATTTGAGTTTAGTGATTTCAATCTGTTTATTTATTTTGTTTAAGTTTAATTTGAATTTGAGCTCATGATTTGAATATACTTGTTTGTTATTGTTGTTGAATCTGAAAATAGGTTTGTTGTTTAAAAACATTGTTCAGTCAAAATAATTCCAGTTGTTTCTTTGTTGTTCATCATTTAGTTTGAGTTTGTTCATAAAATTTGATTAGGAATTGGTTATAGCTGCTATATTTTGGTTAGAATTGATTAGGTGAATTGGTTATAGCTGACGGGGTAGATTGGTAAATTGTAGTATTTTTAAGGGTAAAATGGTAATTTCAATAAGGTTGGAGGGGTAATTTTGGAATTGAAAATCTGAACAATTAATTATTTTGAGTGCTCTGTCCATTAAGATTAAATAATATTTAAATAATATTAAAATAGTACATGGTGGGGGACAAGACATAATGTAGTGGGAGAGTAATATAATTGTTTAATGTAGGCATGAGGGACAAGATATAATGGAGGGGATAATATATTTGTTTAATGTAGTGGGGGACAAAATATTAGGTAGTGAGATTAAAAGGGGGATGAGTGGAAGATAGTGGGTTTTTAATTTTAAAAAAATGCTGAAGTTGGTAATAAATAGAGGGGACTTGGACAGAATTAAAAAAAAAGAGGGGGAGCTGAATATTGAAGAGAGAGAAAAGTTTCGAAAATATTAAGACTTCCAAAAATACAAATAAAAAGATTCTGGAAATTAAAAGAGAGAGTAGTATACACCTGATATACAATCTAAATATTCTGATATACGAATTCAGAAATTAAGGGTTAAACATTAATTAGTCTTTCAAATCTAAAAAGATTCCCTTGGCTTCTGTCCGTTGATTGTTGTCGGTGTTTCTGGATTTTTATCTTGGTTTTCAAATCTGTCACTGGGTGTTCCGTTGACTGGTTATTGCTGGTTACTCTTGTTGTTGTTGTGTTACATACTACGTTGCTGACTTTCTTCTTATTGGCAGTACCAGGTACACAACTGTAATTTTGGCATTTTGTAAGCTGAAATGTGAAAGTACGAATACATATGAAGAATGGAATTTTAAAATTCTAATTTAGCTTTTTCTTTGTTTTTTATTAATTGTATTTAGGTTATTTCATGTATTATTATTCTATAAATTGTTGTCGTTTTGCATAACTAGACATATTGTAGTGATGTATTAAATAATGCTTCACTTTAACTTTATTATTAGGTAGTATATATTTAAGCATGTTCATTACTGTCAAACTGTCTAATAATTAGAATAAGATGAAAATAACGTAAATAGGACTTTATTAAACCAGCTTGGCAAAATTGATTAAGTTCACTATTTATGAAGGTTTTAATATTGTCAATATTAAGTTAATCGAAAACACGTAGCTAAATTTAGTTAAAGCATGAATTTAATTTAATTTTGCGAATTAGGCATTATGGTGATTTGAGTTAAAACAAGGCGAGTTAAGGTTAAATTAAATAAATTCTAGAAATATGCATTAGTAATTAAGATTGTTTCTAATTCAGTAGTTGAAAATAATTAATTTCAATAGCTCAAGTCACCTAACAATGTAAGTTTAATCCGGTTATGGGATAATTAGTTTCTTTTAAATATTATTTGACAATTCCATATTGTATTTATAATTACAATTTTAGTAATATTCCTTTCCGTTAATATTTTCTTAAACTAGTATTTAATATGTTATTTTTAAGTATGTAAAAATTGATTTTTATATTTAGAGACAAATTTAATAAAAAATGTAGTCATTTTAGGATATTCATAAAATAAAAGAGGCTTTCGCAAAAAAAAATAAAAAAAAATAAAAATAATCTAAATACAATCTTCCACCTGATATACAATCTAAATAATGCTTCCCTTTAACTTGATTATTAGGTAGTATATATTTAAGCATGTTCATTACTGTCAAACTGTCTAATAATTAGAATAAGAGGAAAATAACGTAAATAGGACTTTATTAAACTAGCTTGGCAAAATTGATTAAGTTCACTATTTATGAAGGTTTTAATATTGTTAACGTTAAGTTAATCGAAAACACGTAGCTAAATTTAGTTAATGCATGAATTTAATTTAATTTTGCGAATTAGGCATTATGGTGATTTGAGTTAAAACAAGGCGAGTTAAGGTTAAATTAAATAAATTCTAGAAATATGCATTAGTAATTAAGATTGTTTCTAATTTTTAGTAGTTGAAAATAATTAATTTCAATAGCTCAAGTCACCTTACAATGTAAGTTTAATCCGATTATGGGATAATTAGTTTCTTTTAAATATTATTTGACAATTCCATATTGTATTTATAATTACAATTTTAGTAATATTCCTTTCCGTTTTATTTGTCTTAAACTAGTATTTAATATGTTATTTTTAAGTATGTAAAAATTTATTTTTATATTTATAGATAAATTTAATAAAAAATGTAGTCATTTTAGGATATTCATAAATAAAAGAGGCTTTCACAAAAAAAAAATACAAAAATTGCAGGGCCCTCAAATATTATTTATTTTCTTTAAAAAAAAAATACTTAGATTTCGGGATAGGCCATTTAGTAAATTTCACGGTCCTACCTAAAAGTATAATAACGCGTAGTCTTTAGGCGCATATTTAATAAGGTTATTTTCTTAAATATGGGTGTGCATTTATGTAACCCAAATCCCAATCTTGACGGAGTCAAAATGCGTCAACAAATCACGTGTACACTGGTTGTGACGTGGTTCGAGATGCGTTTTCACGACGTTGCAATTCTTGTATAAAATAATAATAATAATAATGATAAAAGAGGTTCAAAGCTAAATTTGCATATAAGTTCTTAATTGTTTAAAAAATCAGATAAATAAGCCAAATATAACAGTTGAGCGACCGTGCTAGAACCACGGAATTCAGGAATGCCTAACACCTTCTCCCAGGTTAACAGAATTCCTTATCCGGATTTCTGATTCGCGGACTGTTAAACAGAGTCATTCTTTTCCTCGATTCGGGATTCAACCGGTGACTTGGGACACCATAAATCTCCCAAGTGGCGACTCTGAAATAAATAAACAAATCCCGTTTCGATTGTCCTTTAATTGGAAAAAACTCCATTCCTGTACTCTCGCGGGGCGGAAAAAGGAGGTGTGACATCCATGTCCATCATATTTTTCAAATTTGGGAGTCTTGAAACCAAGTGGCAAACGAACATCGGGGAACATACATAGATCCTTGAAGGCAATACTCTTCTGACCTGCCAGCCCTTGTATGTTTTTCAACTGTTGTTCTAAGATTTTAAGTCTTTAGGTTATTTCTTCCGGTGCTATCTTTCGGTCAGGCTTCTCAATCTTTGTAGGAAGATCAAATAGGTAAGAGTGGTACTCAGGAGAGTGGTATTGTTCTTGCTGGGTAGCAGATTGTGACTCGTGAGTTTTCCTATGTACTACCGTAGGCTGTGGGATGGTGAAGACAAGCATAACTATAGTGGTTGTCTGATTGGTTGTCAATGGCACACTTTGGGAGTACGCAACAGAAGTTCCAACTATAGTCGTGCAATTAGGATAAAGACTGAACCTATATGGATAGAATTGATCGGATAGTGAAACCGGAGTGGTAGTAGCCGAGATGGGTGTAAACTCTGGGAAAGCATAAGAAAGGGGTGGTCCTTGACCATTGGCCCACGCTTGACACATTTCAGACATTTGTTGTTTCAGCCTTTGGACCTCCTCGTTCAATTCAGGTTCCGACTCCACAATCTCCCTCGAGAGATCGACAACTGTTGTATCCAAGTCTTTGCTAACCATTGTTTCCTTGATTTTTGACCTTGTGTTGTATGGAAAAATCACCAAAGTGACACAAACTAACCACCCTCTGTTATAATGAAAGTAACAAAGAGGAGCAAAATAAAGCCAACATGTTAGCGTTAGGACATTTATCAGATAGAAACATCACATTGCGTGCAATGCCCCTAGCAACAATTAACAGTTCTAGAATGACTTCGAAGGTCACAAGGTCACTTGGCATCATCCCAATTTTGTTCATTTCAACCTTCTCTTTTCTTTCTTTTTAGCACTTCTTGGCTCGCTCATTTTCCTTCCTATCTTTTCTTTTTAACTATCACTCTTTTCTTTCCTCTCATTTCTCACATCCACAATTTCATCTTTTTTTTCTTTTTTTTCTTGTTTTCAAAAAAAAATGATTCGATCGAACCCTATGTAGGTTGCCTACGTATTATGCCCTTCATGAATCAGATCAAGCGTAGTTCTGGAAAAAGTAATGGACAAATAAACTAAAACTAAAAATCTTTTTGGATAGACTACTGTACAAGACTAAAAATTAATAGACAACATAAGATAGACTAAAAAATAAAAAGTTTCCTCAAGCATATCTAGCTTGAGTGACTATCCAATAGTTTCCTCAAGTTTCCTATGGCGTGACATGTGTCTTGAGTCACATAGTCTGTTCAATAGAAGGTGTCCTGGGGTATTTGTCATGCTCAAACTCTAGCAAATTGCTCCATACCTTAATGGAAAAATAAGATCAAATAGAGTTAGTGACTCAAGACACATGTGACGCCACGACACCTTCTATTGGACACATGCAAGGCATGATTAAGGCTATTTTTGAAAATTAACCTACGTGGCCAAGAGTGGCTAGAAGTGCAAACTCAACAAAGGTGACCTCAAAGACATGGAAATACCTCACTAAGGCTTATATGGATTCAACTCCCAATAATCTTGGCCCAAAATCAATTTGCAGAAATGGCCCATTTTGCAAAAAATAAACTCAAAAAGGAAGGACCTTAAAGTAATATGGCACCTAGTTGTGGACTCAAAATCCTAAGACATGGGTAATTGAACCACTTTTGCGAAAATGACCCCATTTTGCAAGAATGGCCGATGTGGCCAAAATTGGTTGGACATGCAAGATTTGGCTACGACTCCGTGAAGCCAAGAAACCAAGACTTACTAGGAAGACCGGACCCTATGTGGGCTGCCTACGTATCCCGCATTGGAAGAAAAGAATAAGGTTCGCGTAGTTCGGAAAAATTAAATATGAGATAGAATTTTAAAAAAAGTGCATCTAAACTGAAAAAATTATATTTTTGTCTTTCTGAAAACAAATGATGGAAAATATTATAGAAAAAAATATTTTTGTATTTTTTGTTTGCTTTTCTTGAAAAAGTTGTAGAAGAAAAAAATAATTGGGCCCTACTTGCTTCATTTTTCACCATTCTTTCCCAAACATCGGTCCACCAAATGACCTTTTTACCCTCAAAGATGCAACATGTATCACATAGGGATGATTGAATGTCTTTTTGGGCCACGAGCCCATTTTTGACATAATTTGGATAGGTCTCCTACAATGGGACACGGTGCCTAGGACCGAACCCTGCTAGGTTTAAATGATATGATGCATAGAAATATGCCCTATAGGCTGACCTACGGTTGAGGTTCACTAGATAAGACAATTCGGGGGAGCGTATGGTCGATAGTGGCTGCTCAAGCTTTCCAACCACTCCATACGTCCGACGACCCTCCCCCTCCTAAAATAAGGGTGACTCAACAAAGAGTTCGTGCACGCGATGCATACTCCGAGACTTGTTGCAGAAAGAAGACCCATGATTATGCAAATGATGACAGTTATAAAACGGTAAACACATAAGGAAAAGCGATAAACAAATAACCAACAAAATAGGAAATAAGACAAATAAACTAAATAAACAAAGCAAATAAAGAAAACAAACACCTCAACCGAATATCCTAAAAGCCAACAAGATAAAGTATCAGCTCGAACGTGCAATTCCCCAGTGGAGTCGCCAGAGCTGTCACACTCCTTTTTTAAACAACCTCACTAACCCTCTTATTATAAATAAAAAGATTTTGTAAAGCTTGAAAGG
This sequence comes from Nicotiana tabacum, assembly GCF_000715075.1. Taxonomy (NCBI): domain Eukaryota; kingdom Viridiplantae; phylum Streptophyta; class Magnoliopsida; order Solanales; family Solanaceae; genus Nicotiana; species Nicotiana tabacum. The sequence continues at coordinate 198,242,292 of NC_134087.1, forward strand.
GTTTTTAATTAAAAGTGACAAAATTATGTTCAAAAGGAAATAACTCAGAGTCGCCACCAGACATTGATTTCGGTGTGCCAAGTCACCGTTTTATAAAAATGATTTTTCCTTTTTAATACTTTAGACTCCAAAACTAAGTCTACACCAGAGATTTGGGTAAGGGGGTAATTTGACTCAGGGAGAAGGTGTTAGGCACCCCTCAAGTCCCGTGACTAGTACGGTTGCATACTTGATCTAGTCGGCTTTTAAAATATTCTAGTTGAGGTAAAATCACAGAAAAGCAAGAATAAACACATACGAGGCTTGAGGTAGTCCCCACCTAAGAAAAAATAAAATAAAAAGTAAAAATACTACGAGTTCTACTATCGATCTCCAAATACAAATACTTCGGGGCATACCCCGGAATAAAATATATACAAATCCTATAGGGCATTCCCCAGATAAATTTAACTAAGGGAATGACCTCTCACCTCAAAAGAAACTAAAATCCTAAAGCTTGTCTACCCAAATGTAGTCGGCTTAAGCATGCTCCTAGCGATCAAAATGATGAAATAAAAGTCAAATTAATATTATATTCAATTCACATATATTTGACCAAATCTCAACCTAACAAGACCCCAAATCTTAAATAATTTCGATTAAACCTTACAAAAACTCAATTGTTGCTTGTAACTAAACCAACAGATCACAAAACTCATGGTGTCTTCAGATAATTAATTTCTTTATAAGACACACAACTAAATAGCATGGTCGGCCAACTTCACTAATATGAGTAAACATCAATTTCTCAAGAAGACAAAAGCAAACACAAAGGCAAACTAATATTTTAGTCAAGCATGGACACAACACAATTTGAAAATTAAAGAATGAACAAGAGTTTAAAATTGAACCTTAAGCAGCAAGGATCCTTTCCGATGTATTAATAAGAATCTTCAAATTAAATCTTACACCAAACGGCCGACGGATGAGATGGAGATCCAAAAATTAGCAACCACACTTTAGACGAAAAACTGGAACACGGTCGAAACAGTTGACGGAACCTCGCCGGTGACCTCTGACTTTACCCGGAATCTAAACAGAATGGTCTAATAGCGACGAAGGGGATTACCAAGCGCAACGAGATACAGCGACAATTCTTTCTTTTTTTTGAAGGACGGACGAGAAATATATGTGCATGTGGAATACCTAGAAGAATATATTATAGGTGCAAATATAAGAAACTAAAGTGGCAGTCAACATAATTGTATTTTTTTTTTTTAAAAAAGACCAAACAAAAATTATGAAAATTGATGGTATCACCTTGTAAAAGGTAAAAGGAACTATTTCATTTCCTTGGTTTTGCTTCAGACGTTGTTTTCTTCTTTTTCGTTTCCATTTTTTCCTATTAATGGTAAAACGAAACTAGCTACACAAAATGCTACGTACATATAATAAGTAATATTAAAAAGAAAAATAAAATAATTATATTAGAAGAATCTAAATAATATTTAGTATTCGCTAAAGACCTACGACTTAAAAATTGTACTAAACTAAGTGAAACGTTTTTTGTGAAACTTTTCTTACTATCTTTTGTAAAACAAAGTGTCAAAACTATACTAGTATTTTTTTAATTTCATGGAAAGTAAGATAAAACAAAAAAATATATAAAATACCTATTAGCTAAAATAAGAGAAAATATTTTTGTAGTTTTTGTTTTAAGAGAATATAAAAACAAAAATTTAAAATAGTCAAAATAACGATATTAGACCTAAAAGAAATATATAAGCACTAAGATGTGTAAATTTTCGGGGAGGGTCAAAACTCACATGTCTACATGTCCGATCCGAGCTCTCTAGTAGCCGCCACTGGGACGAACTCCAAAATTTGCACAGAAGTGCAGAGTGTAGTATCAGTACAACCAACTACATGTAATAGTAAGTGTCGAGCCTAATCTCGACGAAGTAGTGACGAGGCTACGACGGGTCACTTACACTATAACTTATACGCAGTATCTCTAATAATGACAGAAAAATAGAAATACTGAACAGGAAGAAGAAGTCAACTGAAAATGATAACTACCGCCTCAAGAAATAAACCAGTATTGTACAGAATTACCAATCTTTAGCAGTTCAAATGAGAATACTGAAAACCAACACAGCTCAAGAAATGGAAACACATAAGTTGTTGCGGCGCGTAATCCGATCCCACCAAACAACATAAAATCCTCCATTATTTCACCATAATATATATATATATATATATATATATATATATATATATATATATATATATATATATATATGTTGCGGCGCGCAATCCGATCCCACCATATATCAATATCAGTATCATAATTCACCCTTATTTTACCATATCAATCCCCCTTATTCTACATGTTGCGGTGTGCAACCCGATCCCACCGTACAGTAGGAATCCACCATTATTCCACCACATCAATCCACCCTTATTACACCTGCTGCGGCGTGCAGCCCGATCCCACCGTATCAGTACCAAACACTCAATGTACATAGTCAAATCAACAGTTCAAACCACAAAACCTTTACGATCAATAAATGTTAAACTGAACCGAAAAGAAAACCTTGTACAATATAAGAATCTAAACAAGTGATACAACGAGACCAACCCGGCAAAGTTACAATTTGAAGGTGCAAACGAGTCATTTAAGCAAATAGCAGGGATTCGTGAAGCTATGAAAAGAGCTAACATCATTAACAAGAGAAGATATTGATTAACAGGCAACAGTTAAGCATGAAAATAATTTAGAGCATATAACAGTTAAGACAGGAAAGGAAATAATTAAAGAAAAGCAGTAAATAGGGGAAAAACAGATAATTCGGCAACGTATAAGCACTCGTCACCTCGCATATATGCCAATCACATAGAATTCATATAGCACATAGTCTGAGGGTTCCTAATTCCTCAAGTCAAGGTTAGACACAACACTTACCTCACTCTGCAGTCAATTCAAAGCTTTACCGGGGTCTTTCCCCTAGAATTCGCCTCCAAACCACTCGTATCTAACCATAATTGGCTCAATAATATCAAATATTGTTAAAGAAATCAATTATAATGCATTTAGAATTCCCAAACTTTCCCCCAAAAAGTCAAAAATTGACCCCTGGCTCGTTTGGTCAAAGTTCGAGGTTCGGACCAAAATCCATTTGCCCATTCACCCCCGAGCCCGATTATATAATTTACTTCGAAATCCGATCTCAATTCGAGGTCTAAATTCCAATTTTATAAAAATCTCTAAGTCTACCCAAAGCCCTAATTTCTACCATAAAAATCCTAGATGTTAGGTTGAAAACTCATGAAAAAGTAATGGGTAATTGAAAGAAAGTAGGTTAAAATCACTTACCAACAAATTAGGTAAGAAAATCTCTTGGTAAAATCGTCTCTAGGTTTTCTAGATTTTGAAATTTTGAAAGAATGGCAAAATCCCGTTTTTCAAATCTATTTTAATCATTGGCGTCAAGCCTTCTTCGCGTTTACGAAAGGCCTGTCGCTTTCGCGAAGAGTAACAGCCCGAGTGGCTTTCCCCTTCGCGAGTCCCTCATCGCGTTCGCGAAGGCTGCTCCACCTGGCCTTCACGTTCGCGATAAAGAGATGACTGACCCCTCCCACAGATCCCTAAAGCTACGCTTTTGCGATGAGCTGGTCGAGTTCGCGAAGGGTAAGGCCCCCATCGCTCCGTGTTCGTGACCCAGCCTTCGCGTTCGCGAAGAAGAAAACCTTCCCCAAACCAGGTCACTTTTCGCGTTCACGAGAGTACATTCGTGAACGCGAAGAAGAACACACCAGATATCAGCTGAAGCACAAAAAACCAGATTTCTAAGTTCAATACCTTCTGTTGCCTATCCGAAACTCACCCGAGCCCTTAGGGCTCCAAACCAAATATGCACACAAGTCCTAAAACATCATATGAATTTGTTCGTGTGATCAAATCGCCAAAAATACAGCTAGAACTACGAATTGAACACCAAATCAAATGAAATTTTTAAGAAAACTTTAAAACTTCTATTTTCACAACCAAACATTCGAATTACGTCAAACTAACTTCGTTTCTCATCAAATTTCACAAACATATCATAAATATAGTAATGGACCTATACCGAGTTCCACAACCAAAATACGGACCCGGTATCAACAAGACCAAACACCAGTCAATTCTTAAAATCACTAAACTTTCAAACTTCTAATTTTTCATCAAAATTCCATATCTCAAGCTAGGGACCTCGGAATACAATTCCGGGCATACGCCCAGGTCTCAAATTACAATACGGACTCACCAGGACCGTCAAAAAATGGATTCGAGTCCGTTTACTCAAAACATTGACAGATGTCAACTCAAATTAATTTTTAAGGCATAATTCTTATTTTTATCAGTTTTTAATATATAAGCCTTCCAAAAAAATGCTCGGATCGCACACGCAAATCGAGAAAGACTAAAATGAGATATTTAAGGCTTTGGAACACATAATTGGGTTTTAAAACATGAGATAACCTATAGGGTCATCACACCCAAAATTATAGATTAGTGATTAAGGGGGTTCAAAATCTTTATTGGTTCAATTCTCAATGGTCATTGTTTTTTCTTTTTTGAATCTCCTTAGCAAAAATCCGACCGTCGTGATTGCCCCCACCCCTTCTTCCACTCTACCCGAAGAGTAACTAGGGCCACTTTAGTCATTGTTTTCATGTTTCATTTAAATTATTTTCTATTATTCTTAATGGATAAAATTATTCTCTATGCCAAATATATATGGACTCAATCACTATATAAGAAGAACAATAAAACTTTCATATGCATAATTGTGTGCCAGCTACACTAAAAAGTACAATCACAAAATTCGGCTTCACTTACACATAAATTCACAGAATGTATAGAATGATCAAATGAGGGTTGGGGTATAAGGGAATTGATGAGTACAATTTTTGCTTTAGAGTGTAAGTTTGACATAAAAGAATGTTTCTAAGATTGTGAATCCATGTGTTGGTCACATGGCTATTCTCAAGGATCACCATGTGTGTGTCTTTGTCTTGGCTTGAGAAATTCGACCAAAGAAACAAAATCCATATTAAACACTTTTGTGTTATAACATTTATTTTTATACAAAGAATTGAGAGTATCCAGTAGCACGATTATTTTAATTACTCAATCAAAAAAATTGTTTAAGCTTCTAGGATCTAAGAAATCTTAGGTTATTATATTTATATTAAGAACTGCAGTAATGGAAATAGTACTCCTTCCGTTTCAATTTATCTGAACCCATTTGACTGGGCACGCAGTTTAAAAAAAGAGAGAATATTTTTGAACTTGTGGTGTAAAATGAAGCACATATATTTTGTGTGACTATAAATCATTGCATAAAGGTAAATTGTTTCCAAATAAAGAAAGAAGTCATTCTTTTTGGCACGGACTAAAAAAGAAATAGGTTCACATAAATTGAAACGGAGGGAATATAATTTTTTGTTTAGGGTGCACACACATCTAATTTACGTTTCATTCTTCTATTCTTTACATGATGTCAAGTTTCCTTGATATGCTCTTGAGTTTTCTCTTAGTTCAATAGCTACCCCGTTGTAATTATAATCAGTGGCGGACCCAAGATTTGAAGATTGCGGATATACTTTTGCATTCTATTAAAATCGGTTTAGTATATAGAGTATCATTACTAATATATCACTATTTTTTCTATATATATATATATATACACACACGCACACACACATACATGAACTTCTTGCCAAATTTGTTGAATACCGGTCATCACTTTATTTACAACATAAGTCTGCCTCTGATTACAACGGAGTTCATCCCATTCTAAATAATGTAACGTTCTTTTACATTACACTTCCCTTATTATCGACCTGAATAAATTAGATAAGTGGTGAGACCAACATGGTACTAGAGAATCTAAGCATGCAATAGAGTAGATTTTTACCGCGCTAAGTAAACTCATGAATACCAAAAAATATATTCTTCGTGTTGTATTTAGACCGAATGAGTAGATACCAGCAGAAAATAAAGAAAAAAGGAAAAAGAACTCAATCTTTTTCCTCTATTCTCTTAATTGAATTGCAATTGAATTAGGCCTAATCTTTTACTAAATTAATTGACCGAATACAATAAAGATTCTTTCGTATATATTTTGACTTAGCTCCAACAAGTCATCTTTTACTCAGCTCCAAGTCATCGTTTATTCCTTTTTCCTATTCTTTTTGGACACCACCAATTAGCCAATAATGATGAGTTTTAATTCCTTCTTGTTTTTTCTTTTCTTTTTTCATTTTTTTTATTATTCTGTTTCTTTATTTTACTAATAAAAATGGCAGAGCCTCAGACAGGACAGACTTTTCATGTTAATACTTTCATCTATAATGCACCCGCTCCTGAGGAGCCTTCTAAAAGTAGAAGAAAAAAAAATTCAACATGACAACATCCAAAAAAATAAAACTAAAGCCATTTGGAGGATAAAAAGAGAATCATTCAGTAAATTTGATTATTTAAACATGTGTGAAATACTTTTGCTGAGACATTGAAGATTGTCTCAACGATTAAAATTGTCGTGTAATTAGAAGGTCACGAGCTTAAGCTGCTGAAATACTCTCCTGTATAAATGCAAGTTTAATTTGTGTATATAAAAAAAAAAGTGTTATAAAAAAAAAGAGATTTTGCGTTTTTACATTTCTGCTAGATGTTTTCTTTAGAATACTAACTCTAGAAGTTCAAAAAAAAATCTTTTATGGTTTTCCTTAGGAAATTTATATCTAGAACTCAAAAGAAAAATTGAAGTATAGTAATAAAGGGGTTTTAAAATTGCTTTAGATCGTAGGTTCGAATTCTAGCTATAACATCTTAGAATTTTTTGAATCTCCTTGCATAAAATTCTGATTCCACCATTGCATAAGACCAAATATGATCAGATCCTTTTTGATCCTTGCGCAAAACGAAGGCTTAGTACACCAAGCTGGTTTTAAACGAAGATTAGGAAAATGTTCAAAATTTCATAAGTATTACCGAATACTTTCCACTGTCAAAAGGAACCTTTTAAAACAAGAGATCAATCTTGAAAACGGTGTTATATTTTATACAAATTGACAATATCGTTATGTTAAGTTCATCTAGCCTATCACTTACAATTATTAATTCATCACTTTTTAAGTTCTTACCCTACCCATGAACGAGCTTTACTCTACTTTCATCTAACCTAATTCAATGAAACTTTCCTTTTTGTTTTTTTTGGTTTCCATCCGGTATCCCAATATTGGAGCCTGACTATATCCGAATTCGTATTGTATAGGGCCCCATTCGAGGGGAAGTGCTCCCTACTAAGGATTTTTCTATACCTAGGGCTCAAACTCGAAATATGTGATTAAGGGAAAAGCAGCCTCATCTACCGCACCACGTATTTTGGTGATAACTTTCCATATTCTTTGAAAGTTCATGTATGCATTGCACAAAGACGAAAGAAACCTCATTATTAGTATTCTTTGAACTCTTCCTCTCTTCATATCTTGTCTTCTCAATTTGCTGCCCCAATTTATTGATTAATACAACAACAACCCTGTATAATCTCACTTAGTGGGGTCTGGGGAGGGTAGTGTGTCCGCAGACCTTACCCCTACCCCGAGGTAGAGAGGCTGTTTCCAAATAGATTCCCGACATCCTTCCCTCCAAGAACTTCCCACCTTGCTCTTGGGGAGACTCGAACTCACAACCTTTTATAATTTAAAAATTGCATGTAATCTAGATTAAGACTATGTCTATCAGCTTACGTGAAATTAAATAATATATAAATGTTATAAAGATTCAAGCAAGTTTAAGAAGAATTTGACGTACGTTTATATAATAAAAGAGTTATATATTTGACGAGTTTAATTTAATTTCTAATGATTAATTATTTAGATGAAGAGCTAATTATTCCTTGGATTAATTAATTAAAGATGAAGAGTTGATATTCTCTCACGAAAAAACAAATAAATGAATCCAGGTCGTTACCACCTCTACTTTGTCCTCATTCAACAAAGCTAATTGAAAAGGAAGTTCCTTTCAACTAATGCTTTTGTTAAAAAAAAAAAAAATATCCATAGCTAATCCTTCTTTTAAGATTATAAAAAGAAACAAAATTTAAAAAGAGAATTAATTGGAAGTCGGACACAGCATGCATGCACCAACCTATGTAATATATATGGGTCAATGGAATGAGCTAAATTATTGGAGACTATAGTCGATTCAGTAAAGATCAAATATATTAGGTAATTATAGTGGCGGAGTCCGGATTTCATGTAAAAGGAATTCAAAAAACAAAAAAAATACTAGAACACCACACACGCAGGATTTGGAGCTATGATATGAAGTAATTTTTGAACTACCGTATTGTAACAGACTCAAACACATGACACGTGTTGTCTATTTTGGCTTAGGTTCGCACGGATTTATTTTTTGGGCTATGCCACATTGAGCCCCAAAAATACACATATCATGTGAACTTGTGTCATACCTTATAAAGCTCTTCACTTTCCTCTATTATGATGAATTCGCCTCTAGGTGACATGTGCAACCCCTTCTTTATAAGCTTACCATTTTTAGAAGTCTGCCAGTCTTGCTTGACTTACCCTCATCAGCCCACCCTCCGTCATGGGCATCACACATATGCTATTACACTAGAATCTTTTCCTATGTCCAAGGAAATTCAACCGTTTATATAAAACAAAAAAATCATTTATACCCTATGCACAAAATATAATTTTCCAGATAATTAAGGGGGATCGGATTCAAATGAATTTCCTTGCTTGAACCTTACTACGCCCTTGAGTGAGTACTTTTCATGGACAATGTAACTCGATACCTGTGATCACCTAAGAAAATAATTGAAGCATGAGACGACTTCGATAAAATAATTGAATGCACGCAAATTGATCCGTACACCACTTTTAAATTAGGACAACATATATTTCTGCGCGTTTATAGCATATTCAGAGACCAACAACTGTAATTTCTGGTTGGTAAGCTAAATTGAAAGAAACAAGAAAAACTTGTAAGCAAACAATAGGTCGTTGGCCTTGAAATTCTTGAACATTGAACATAGCTTTTAAGCCTTGATTTGAGAGGATAAAAATATTACTCCCTCCGGTCCAAAATAAGTGATTTTTTGGCATTTTTCTTGTGATCCAAAATAAATAATTTTTTCAAATTTTAAGAATGAATTAATTTTTTTTCCCTACATTGCTCTTGGAGTAATTAATATGGAGTATGTGTTAGGAGTGTTTATGTGAATAGATTGTAAAGGTTAATATGATCAATTTCATTGTTAATTAATGTTAAAAGATGTATTTCTTAATTTGTGTGAAAACAACCAAAAAATCACTTATTTTGAGTAACAAGAAGAAAAGATAATGGTGGACATGTGTCCCAAAACACCGATATTCAAGGTGATATTTGCATTTAGATACCAATTTTCAATGTTGACTATTTTTTCACGATAATATCAGGATTGATCATTCGACTTTCAATTAATTACACCAAGAATTATGGAATTAATTTTTGTAATAAACACTTAAATTAAATTACTCCCTCCGATTCGTAACAAGTGACCAGTTTCCTTTTAGCACGTCCATTAAGAAAATGCTAAATTCCATACAAAAATGCCTAGTATGACTAAATTACCCTTATTAAATATTGGTCACATAGTTATAGTGAGGAGTGAGAAAACTTTTTAGGGACATGCACATAAGGGTAAAAGAGTAAAAACAAATTGAATTTTTTCTTGATTACCTAACGGGACACTTATTTTGAACCAAAATGAAAAAGTAAACTGGTCACTTATTGTAAATCGGATGGAGTAAGTCTTAACTATAATTCCATGTATAAATTACCACGTAAGTATAATCACATCAGAAACCCATTTAATAGTCTATCTAATTAATTTTATGTATGACGCTTTTTACTCTTAGTTTAAAATCCCATTTAATTAATAATTTCTCTAATCAATGTTATGTAGTACTCTTTACTTTTAGTTTGTTCGAAATAGAATGCTACATTTATGTTTAAAGAATAACTTAATTTTAGATTTTCAGTTTAATCTTAAAAACTTACTGCTATGAAAATATTATGACTTATTTAAGATTACAAGTTTTAATTTTTTTTATCAACATATTCATTCAAACAATGCCACATAAAATAAAAAAAGGATAGAGTATTATTCATTTAGCACCACTTACAAAAATGGTCCCCTTAAAAGGTCCAAAGCCGTAGCTGGTTTTCATTTCCCTGCCACAAAACTTGGTACCAATATGAAACACTAATGCGGGTCCTCCAAGTGCTTTAAGCAATTCAATGTACTCATATATCCACTTTCTTCTCTTTTTTTTTTTGAAAATAAATAAATTATACTCCCTCTGTTTTAATTTATCGAAACCTATTTGATTGAGCACAAAGTTTTAAGAAAAAAAGAAGATTTTTGAATTTGTTGTGTAAAATAAGACACATATATTTTGTCTGGCTATAATTACATTATTGCATAAAAGCAAATTATTTTCAATATGAAAAAAGGTCATTCTTTTTTGCACGAATTAAAAGAGAAATATGTTCACATAAATTGAAATGGGGGGAGTATATTTTGAGATCTCCCAAAATATATATATATATATATATATATATATATATATATATATAATTCATACATAATAATATTTTTTGGCTAACGAATGTAATTATTTTTGGCCAACCGGTCAAATATGTAACTTGCCCTTCTTTTTTGGTAGTTTCAAAAGAAACCTACATTTGTATACATAGAGACAATTTATTTTAAAAATTTTATTTTACTTTTAATAAAATAATTTATGTCACAAAAATGTCTATGACATAGTTAGAACACATTAAAAGTCTTTCTTTTTAAAATTTTGTGCCTAGTTTAACACCAAAACATAAATTGAAACAAAGAAATAAGTTACTTTAATTAAAATTATCTGATATTCGAAACTTACTATCTGATTAATTTAGACCCGGAACCACTTAGGGTCCGACCATGCTATTTTACCTTTATACTCCTCTAAGTCTTAAGCTCCCCTTTATATACGAACCTTCCTCCCTCTTTCTCACAAACACCAAAATCTTCTTAAACTCTCCTTTTTTTCAAAATCCTTCTCTCTTCTCTTTTTCTCTCTATCTCTCTTTTACAAAAATAGCCATGACCAAAGGAGGCAAGCTTACAAAAATCAAGTCAGTCTTGAAAAAAATGCAATCTTTCAAACTTAGCCGTGTCAACAGCAACAACACCATTTCCATGGTAACCACAAATCATTCTTCTTACGACAATGATTCATATAATTCCTATGAAAACAAAAATTTACACCCTGTCTACGTTGGTAAATCGCGTCGCGAATACCTCGTTAGCTCCGATGTTGTTGATCATCCTCTCTTTAGAGAACTTGTTGAAAGGACTGGTGATTCAGATGATTATATTACTGTTGGTTGTGAAGTTGTTCTCTTTGAACATTTGCTATGGATGCTTCAAAATGCTGATCCTCAACCTGAGTCGTTGAACGAGTTGGTCGAGTTTTATTCTTGCTGAATTTTAGAAGGAGTGTGATCTTATTATTATATGTATACGTTTTGAATTCATTTTTGCATATGTATAAACAATTCGAGTCAAAAAGAATTGGTTCAGTTGAACCTACTGAATTCACCCTATAGTGGTGAACTTTTTTTTTTATAAATTAAAACAAAATTTGATGATTGGTTATTAGCAATGTAGTAAGAAAAGAAGATGATATGATTAACAGATTGTTCAAAATGGATGATCTTAAAATTGAGGGAGAAGACTAATGGTTACTTAGCTTATTATTGTTCTTTAATGGAAGTGGTTGCATTCTTTAATGTATGCATTTATTCTTTTCAATTGTTATGTGAAAATCTAGTCTTCCTCTTGTTCTTTATGATAATTAACTATTCTATTTGAAGTTTGTCCTTTTTTAACTTTTTTGCACTTTGGGACCTAGTTAGTAACATGGATGAATGTTGACATGTTGCCTATTCTACTATTAAAAAAAGGGAAGGACAGTCCTGTATACTAAGCTTCCGTTATGCGCGGGGTTTCGGGAAGGACCGAACTACAAGGGTCTATTGTACGCAACCTTATCCTGCATTTTGCAAGAGACTATTTTTACGGCTCAAACCCATAACCTCTTGGTCACATGACGGCAATTTTACCAGTTACGCGAAGACATTTATTATATAGAAAAAAAAGAATTTAATCTCTGTACATCGACTGTCAGGTCATTTTAAAAATAACTATAAGTAATTATCTAATAAGTAGAACTAGCTAGTAACCTAGAAAATTCGACAAAAAACATGTTATTTTACAACAGGTTAATTATATTGACATATAAAAATTCTTTATATTATATTGTTAGTGTAAGTTAATCGGGATAAAATGTATATACAAACTATTGATGCAATTCCACTTACTATACCTATGTATGATCACAGTAACCTTAAGAAGACAAACTCCAAAATTTACCTCTATTTCTTATTTACTTGAGTCAATTTATTTATCTCTAGATTAATTAAGTCAAAAAGAAAGATTAAATTTATTCTTGATTTTTTTCCAAGAATGGAAAATTTGAAACTGGATAGATGGGTCCAAAAAACAACTACTTCACTACCAACATCATAAGTCATAATAAATAACATACTAATTAAGTGGAGTAGACAACATCTTCCAACTGTATAACTTTGACCTCGAGAAATTAACAAGAAAAATAGAAAAAAAACATTATGCCAAAATATGTGCATATAGCTGTACATATTAGTGGCGGAGACACACTTCTATGAGGGGTCTCACTGCTATATGAAAACATTCTCTACTACAAATATACAGTGTGTATCATGTTTTTTTTTTTTTCAAAAAGAAAAAGGTATTTCTTCTGTTCCAATATATGCGATACTATATTTTTATTAATTCGTATAAAAAATAATGACACGTTGGATCATAAGTTTGAAAAGTATTACTCCTTCCATCTCAATTTATGCGGCAATAACAAGTCATAAATATTTGAGTGGCCGTAAATCATCTCACTAAAGATAAAATAAGAAATTTAAAGTTAAATTATTTCTATAAAAAAGTATGACATTCTTATTGAGATATACCAAAAAAGAAAGTATATCATATAAATTGGACGTAAGAAGTACTTTCTCTATTATCGAGTCAAACTATCTCACATAAATTGGAACGAAGAATATATATATATATAAAATGTCAAACTACTTGAAATTAGTACAAAATAAACATCAATTTGAGATAAGAAGTAAAGAGTTTAAACTTATCTCGGACCCAAACACACTTACAAGCAGGGGCGGAGCTAAAGTGATCTGAGCGGGTTCAGTAGAACCCAGTAACTTTAGTTTGGTTCGAACTCTATATTTGTCTTAAAAATTTATTATATATATATTATAACTAATTAATTAGAATCCAATAGCTTAAAACAATTAGAATCCCGAACCCATAAATTTAAAATTCTGGCTCCGTCTATACTTACAAGTAAAGTTGTGATAAATATAGACCGATACTGCTTGTGCAAAATCTTATGTACATCAATGGTATGTTTCATGAGTCGTTGATTCCTTAATTTTAACGTACTACAGCTGTTTTGGGGGTCACAATCTTAATGTTTGTCTTCCACGTTCTTTGTTATATATACAAAGGGGTTGGGCTCCCTATTTGTACTCACTTTTTATGATACGCAAATGGATTATGATCTGTCAAATTAGGTTTTTATTTTCAACCACACACTATTTTTCACTTTGTTAGTTTGAGTTTCAGAGAAGCTAAGATTTAAACGTGAGAAAGAAGAGTGCTTTTACTGACAATATTGTAGATGATTGCAAGGGAAAACAAGAATTAAGGAATTGCAACTTGCTAGGTTTATAATGATGGTGATGAATAATTGTCATTAGCCACTTAGTCTCCATGCTTAGATATGATCATCTCCAATAGGATAAAAGGGCAATCCGATGCACTAGACATCTCACGTTCACGCAGGATTTATGAAATGACTGTACTTCAAGGGATGTGATGTAGACACCTTAATGCAAGTATTTAGTGGCGGAGTCAAAATTTTCATTAAGGGGTATCAAATATATAAAAGTAAAAGAGTCAACATATAATATACATGCATATAATTTTTTTTAACCTACCTAGACTGTGTATTTTTCCCGTGAATTGTGTCAGCTGACACCCCTTGCTATAAGGTGGCTCCGCCACTGCAAGTGTTAGTGGCTACTTCCGCGGATCATCTCCAATAGTAACTCGTAAAAACTTCGAATATTCATGTATATATGATTTAATTTAATTAAATTTTGTCCAAAGGCTCTATTATTTCTTTTCCACTGTGGTGGATCCAACAGTAGGGTTCGTGGGTTAGATAGAATTTCTTAGTGATTCGGGATCGAATTTTATATATTTGTGGAGGATCAACCATGAATTCGCAGATTCAATAGAACTTATACAACATCAAAAAAGGTTTTTAGCGATAATAATATGAGTCTTTACCAGTATTCGACATAAATAATGTTAGAGGCTTTAGCGAATTAGGATCCAATGGTATTTAATTAATTGCCTGTAAATATTTTTGTGCCAATAAATATTGCCGCTAAAAGGAAAATTTATTGCCGCTAAAAACCTCTTTTGATGTATTGTTAGTGATTTGGTTTAAGAATATATGTGCGAAAACTTGTATATATAGATAAAGTTAGACATATATTTATGAATTCACTCTCAATTCAGAACTTGTAATTGTATAAATTGTGAATCCGTCAATGTTCTTCATTGTGGTGGATCCAACAATGTGTTCACAGGTACGGTACGTAGAATATATATATATATATATATATATATATATATATATATATATATATATATATATATATATATATATATATATATATATATATATATATATATATATATATATATATATATATGTGTGTGTGTGTGTGTGTGTGTGTGTGTGTGTGTGTGTGTGTGTGTGTGTGTGTGTGTGTGTGTGTGTGTGTGTGTGTGTGTGTGTTGTGTATATGTATAAATTACGATTAAAGCATCGTAAATTTTGTATAAATATTTTATTTGAACCCACTTGACAACTATTATTTTACGACTAAAGTTATGTACTTTTAAGATTGAACCCACTTGCATAAAATTCTGGGTCCGCCGCTGGCGTGTGTGCGCGCACACACTCACACGCTTGGAAAATAAGTATATATATCCAATTAGATATATATATTTGAGAACTCATTCTCTCAACTCAAATCATAATATTTAAATTGTGCATCTGCTACTGTTGTTAGGAATGTGTGGAGAATTGTTTCTATCATTTGAAAAGACTCCTTATTTACTTTAACATTCCTTCAACGAGAAAAAGGAATTTCTGTACATGTATATTCGAAGCAAAGACAAAATAAAATTAAAGTTAGTATCAATTGTCTCGAAATCTTGGAATACAATATAGCAAAATGTACTAGGACAAAGGGTGTGTGTGTGTGTGTGTGTGTTCCTTGAATTTTACAACTAATATTACTAGAAACTATGAATGAGTACTAAGCAAAAGGTTGAACTTATTAACCCATAGATATTGTTAAACAACACTCCCTTTACTTTAATTTACGTTTTTATTTTTCTTTTTCACTTTTTATATTTAGTAACTCATTTATTATAACATCTCACTAGACATGTTTAAGACCACAAGATCGATTCAAAAAATATTTGAATATATTACACATATTTTTAGTTTAAGGATACAAGATTTAAAAGTCATCATTACTTTCTTAAACTTTGTGACTAATCAAACTAAGTCACGTAAAATGAAATGAATTAATAATATCATTTTATATAACTTTCACGAGCTTTATAATTAGTCAAATTCATTTAAAATTGAGAGGAAAAAAAAACTGTAATGTGATATTTCATTTATTTCTACCTTTCCACTATTATTTTGGTATATTATTTCACTACAACTTGGAGATTATACAAGTCAAAATAAAATATAAGCTTGGTACCATGTCAATAATGCTACATAAAATAGAACGGAAAAAGTATTTAGGTAATCAACTAGCTAAGGTTCTTTAAATATACGCCATTGCCACCAATGAATATTCATTTCTTAATATCTGAATCTTACATAAATTAAAAAGAAATTACAGTACTTTACAACTACCTGCTGGTTGAGGAAGTGTAAAGCTATGTCGCCTTAAGAAAAGGTAATGTCTTCTTTAGAAGCCTTTATTTTATACTTTAATTTAATATTTAACTAACCAATTAATATTATTGGAAACTTGTATAGTTCACACTCTTTGGCGAAAATATTCCCACATAAAATGAGAACCTTTTTTCTTTATTGATTAGGTTTTAGGTATCTTAATTCCATGTTTGTCCCAGGTAAGCTTTACCCTTTTTTCATCACTTGGTAGACTAGTTGTCTTTATAATAAGTTACTCTACTTAGAATAAAATCGACAGGCGAAGTTATATCACCTGTCACACTGGAAACAAATTCAATAATTTTTGCTTAGATTATACATTCGTAATAGGAAATTTATTAAATATATATATAAATATTTAATTACAAACTTAATAATTAAACTAGCTATAATTCGGCTTCTAATTCAGAATTCATAAACTTTAAATCTTGACTTTGCCTCTAAATAAAATAAATATTAAATTAATCTACTTTATTTTGCAACCCCTACAGAGTATAAAAGGAAAAGGAAAAGGGCAAGGGCAGTTACATAGTTTATGATACTAATGATTGGAGTAGTTGGAGATGCTTTTTAATTACTAATATTTAATATTTTCAAACATATGTTTTTGTTTTGTACCCAACACACGCTCTGTTTGTAGCTTTGTTTGTTGGTAGAAAGAAACTCTCATTACACGTTTGAAAGAATGTTCAGAATATGGATGAGAGGATTAGGCAGATTAAAGGGATATGGGATTGATTTTGCAAAGTGGAAGACACGAATATAATTCAGTAGACATACTGAACACAAGGCAACTCTATTATCTGTAACGCAATGTAGGTGCATCAGCCACTTCAATGAGTTAAAAAATTAAATAATATTATATTAAGAAAATATTAGAGAAAATCTTAATTTAGTTGGTGTTGCAATAATTATTGTTTGATGAAGCATATATTTGAAAAGGTTAGAGGTTGTGATACCTAGTAATAGTGTTCGTCGACTGTGACGATTATGAGGCGGTGGCCGGTGATGATTTTGGTTTAATTGTAGTTGGTTGTGATGGTTATAGGGTATTTTTATCCCTCTATTAGTTAACTTGCCACTTATTTCATTAGAACAATTTTTCCAATTATCGTCTCAATTACATCATCATCATTTAGGTAATCCCACAAATCAAGGCCGTCGTCTTCATTGGGTTAGAACTACAAAACTAAATTATACTGTGCAATGGTAGCTCATAATGATGAATGACGACTGAGGTGGTTGTCGGTATAGTTAGCGGTGGAGCTGGTGATGGAGGATGTGTTAGTAGTGGTCATGGTATTATAGGTGGTTGGTGGTGGAAGTTAGCGGTACCGGTGGTTGCTAGTATGGCGGATCATCCAACCTGACAGAATTCATGAGTGGCTAGTTCAACTATCTCGAAAATAGGGTCAACCATTAGTGGTTGCCCCATGTCCTTTATTTTTATCAATCTTATCCAAAAAGTCATCTCAACCTTATAGTCATTGGCAGTCAAAGTAATTGTTGATGGCGGCGGTGGGGAAAGCGAAGGACTAGAGGTGATGGCGTAAGGTGGTCAGACGGTGGCTGGTGGTAGAGGTAAAGGTGGTTGGTGATAATGGCTGATTGTAGAGGTGATTTGCTGTTACGACCCAAAAACCACTAGTCGTGATGACACCTAACTTGACCCACTAGATAACTCAACTAACAGTCAATACAATCCAAATGAAATTTATAGGAAACAATGAAGACTTATCTGAACATTTACATATTAACCCAATGACTGGTAGTACGAATCATGAGCTTCTAAGATTAGGAATTTACAAAGCTGGTACAATAATACATGATTTGTTTGAAAATTAAATAAATAGATTAGCAAAATCTAAAACTACTAAGGACAAATGGAAGCTTATTCCGAAATGCACGAACATCTTTAGAGTCAGCTCCTGACATCACCAGCAGCTCCGCTCCAAAATTTGCACGCAAGGTGCAGAAGTAGTATTAGTACAATCGACCCCATGTACCCAGTAAGTATCTTGTCTCACCTCGTCGAAGTAGTGACGAGACCTTTTAGTTAAAAGATACTCACAGATAAAACCTGCACCGAAAACTAGCAATAGAATTATATTACGATATAATAGAAAAAAGTACATGAAATGAATATGCAAAGCAGTAATTGAGTACTAGCATAGATCACAATTTAGCATTTTCCAATACCTCGACCAATCTTTTCCTTAGAGCGAAAACCAATAAACCACGATAGTCACTCCATAACTTTCATAGCGTGAGGAATTTACTCAGATATCAAGTCAATTGCACGGCAACACCCTTCGTGCATTTATCTCATCCTCACCAAATATGCATATAACAGTACCAACCAGATGACAGAAATACCGATAACAGTAACGACAAAGTAGGAAATACGCAAGCAATAATGAATGAGGATATACATATGGGCAACAGTAATAGACTAGGCGGAAGGCATATGAGAAATGACAGAAATTAGAAGTAAAGAAATATCAACTTCAACTAACTAGCATGGTGGAGGCCTAGATATAGATATAACAAATAAGAAGGGAACACATGATCTTTACAAGTTAATAAGTAGAGGCATGAATGACTAACATAGAAAAAGGGCTTGTACTAAGGTGTGACAAAATAGATACGACATGGAAGTAATTATAACATCAAGAAGTAGGCATGGTATTTGCAAGTTAAGTGATCACGCCCAACTATGCCTTATAAAAAGGACAAAGCGGTCGCTGCAAATATAATCCGAGTATTTAGCCCAGAGTCAAGTCCTCAGAAAATTAACCTATCAATTACTTTCGTTAGACTTACTAAATTCTTCGTAATCAACTTTCCAGATATTTTGAATAACAATTGGGGATGTTTTTACTAACTATAACTGAATGAAAGCAAGTAAACTAAAAGCTAACTATGACTGGGTTATATGCAAGTAAGAGAAGGATCTAAGGTTATGATTTCCCCTATTGATGGAATCCCTTCCTATTATGTTTCACATAGATTTGCCTAATCGTCTCTATCGATCATGAGCACTCTTATTACCGTAAATCTCTCCCGAGTAATCATGACAATTTAATAGACGCACTCTCCCGAGTTACAATAGCTGGCTTTTAATACAGTTCACTTTAGATCGCACCCAAGGCTTCGTTATCCCTAATCCCGCCTTTAAACCCTCGGTTATTGATCCCTCATATACTCTGGGAGTGGTGTTGTTCAACAAATACCTAAATATGCACTCTCTCCCTAGTAATACATTCTAAATAGGCACAACTAATTGAGGATCTTATCAATTAACTACAACAAGAACGTAGTTGAACAAATAGAGATTAAATCGGGCAAACTATATTAATATAATACGAAGTTCATCCTTCAACAGGTTCCATCAAAACCCTAGACTAAATATTTAGCTACTTATAGTTGTGTTCATCATAACAATTGCAAAATTCAACATAAATGGTAAAATACAAAAGGAAGAAAGGAAGAACTCGATGTTGAATTATCCTCCTTGCCTCTCCTTGCCTTCAACTAAGCTGTAAAAACCTTGATAATGTCCCTTTAGGCGAGCTGGACCTCTTATAGGTTAAGTGGAATTACCCCCAAACTTTCAAGTTTAGCCCTGAATTATATTTTTCGAACTGGACTAGCGCGGTCGCGCTAGTGGGCGCACTACTGACCGCGCATGTGGCATAGTATTCTGCCTCGAACTCCTGAGCTAGCGCGGTCGCGCTAGTGGATCATCATTTCAACTCTTCTTTTCTCTCTTCTTTCAATATACTCAGCTCCGAGGGGATTCCCTTGCTTCAATTTAGCTCCAAATACAGTCCTAAGTCCTCGTACGCGCAAATCGCTCCTGCAAAACATGAAATTCACAATTAGAGTCAATTTATCATCATTAACTATCCTACAACAATGAAACATAGTCAAGCTGGGGCATAAATAGTCGCCAAATTACATGAATCTAGCCTAATATCAACACCTCACACTTAAATCATTGCTAGTCCTCGAGCAATCCACCACACTCTATAAAGGTTCCTTCACTAAGCTTTTCCTCAAACGTATCACGCCAAGAACAAATCACCAAAAATTACGTCTAGTCGTGAACAATCTTTGCCTCAAAAATCGACTCTCACGTGTCGTGCAATATTCGTACTTACTCAAATTACTCTATACAGAAGTCAAGACTTACCTTTCCTTCGTGAATCACATGCCCTCACATCACACAAGAGAGTAGTTCCACAAATAATAATATTAAGAACAATTAGGAACTTAGATAGATAAAATTAGCTCACTCTCAAAAAGAACATTCACATGCCACAAAGATGCCCCATAGGCTTGCCCGTAGTGTACTACTCTACTAATCGAGCCCATTCAGTCTAAGATCAATTAGGACTTCATTTGGTAATATAGGCTAAGGGACGGGTAGGATATATTTGGATATAGTGACTAACCTCCCTAAGCACTTTTAATACAATCACATTAACCTTCAAAACCATACTTATGTCAACCAGACATTCCACCGCATTTTTATTTATAACATCCCACTCCATTAGATGCAATTGTATCAAATCACCACTTATCAACTACTACATTTACTCATTCTCATTTTTTCTTTTTTTAAGTGGTGCTTATTCTTTTACTTTTTTCAAAAACTGCACCTTTTCTCTATTTCATCGGTTCCACTCAAAAACCAAACCACTACCTCACACTTTAGCTTTTGCATATTTCATGACCGTTCAAGTGCTCATGGAAGGTAAAAGGATTCAAACATATGGTCCATTCAAATAATTGGGTAAGGTTCGTAATGTGGTTGCCAAAGAAACGGGCTTGTAGGCTCAACAGAGTTAACTACGATATATTACAATTAGGTGGGTCTACTTTATATATTTGGCTTAACAAAAAAATACCTATATCAATTCTAAGACTGAATAAAGCTACTATTTCGCTTAGCAAACACACGGGGCAAGTTCCAGGCATCAAATGTAGAGCATAAAATACAGTACAACTCATACACACATAGCACATGACTCACTCCAGATTGGCTTATCAAGACACTCTCGTTTGAGTATTCAAGTCAGTTACAAACATACAATTTAAGGCACTCTAACAAGAATCAACCACTGAGACTAAGCGTTACACTCTAGTGTCTACTGTGTTCAGGTGTATCAACGCCAAAAGTTTCTCTTTCTATTTCCGCTCGTAGCCCATCAATACTAACTAAAAATTAAAAACTAACTACACCAGGTTCAAGCAAAACCCTTGTAAAAGAACCATGTCCTAAAGAAAAACCAAAGGGGAGTTACTACACTACCTAAAACAAAAAAAAAATCTTTTTGGTATTTTCTTTAAACTTACTTCCCTCAAGAAAACTGTCTAGAAGATTCGTTATCAGGAAGAGTCCAACATATCTCTGTATTTTTTTGTTTTTTTGTTTTTTGTTTTCTTTTTCCGTCGACTTAGACCCTCAAAAACCCCATCGAAAGAGATCCATTGTCGGGACAAGTCAACTTACCTACTTTAAACCTACCTAATTTGACTATTACTCAAAACTACCAAAAACAATCCAGAAAAACAAGGAAAACATCAAACAGTCAAGCTGTTACATATACACACATACATTGAAGTATCCCCCACCCCACACTTTAAACAAAGACATGTCCTCATGGTATACAAAATAAAGAACAGTGAGGTAAAGGAACTTCCCTGAAAGATCACTCTTGATCGGAGACCGTGTCTGGGTTCAAGCTACAAGCACGACCCAGAGCTCTCAGCCAGCCCAGTATTTTCTTCTCTGATTTCACCTGCTGGGCAGCCACCGCGTCAACACGTGTACCCAAGTCAGTGACCGTGGTACGCAGTCCAACCACCTCCTGCTCCAAAGCTGTGGACTGGGTAACTTGAGTAGCTCCAGATGGTGCTGCAGTCCTAGATAGCGCTGCAGCTACTGCAATTTGCTCATGGGCCTGTGGCTCGGCCCTCACATCCTCCTGCTCAGCCTCATCTTCCTCAGAGTTATTAGATTCACCACTATCATCACCACCTGCTGCCACCGGCTCCTTACCCGTAGTGACCTTATCTACTCGAAACTTGTGGTCTTTTGGTACTCTCCCATCAACATCTAGATTTTCCAGCACCCGAGCTTCCCGACAAAGTCGAGTAACCAAGTAAGGGAACAAGAACCCATACCTTTTCACCGGACAACGGGTGAACATCTCCTCATGAATCACTTTGGCCACGTTAAAGTTGTGACCATTAATAAAACACCAAATCAGAGCCGCTCAAGGACCATTCACCTTCATAGTGTTGGAAGACGGGATCAGGCGGTTGTTGATACATACAACCAGCACTTCCCTTCAAAAGTTAGCGCAGGGAGTGAAACTACTGACCATACTTCATCAAGATAATTTCCTTTCCGGTTATACAGATTGTTTCAAAGAACCTCTCCCACTGCGTGTGTGATCTACCATACCCCTTATACTAGTCATCATATGGATCCACGGGAGAGGGCAGCTGGTACATCCCCCGTATAGCCTCAACCGAGACATCCACCGCCTTTCTGCGCATAGTTACTACGCTATTCACATGTTCTTTTACATTAGCGTAGAGCTCACGGACAACCATCACATTCCCCTCGGCCGGCTCGTCAATGAAGATTTGTAACCTCCACCTTACCAGCTATTATACAAGTGAGGGCAGCCCAGCTGGACTGACCCTATATCTATGCCCCTTTCTGGTATCGATTTCTTAGTGGCCTTATCTGCAAAGCGGTCCTGAACCTTGATAGAGACGAACCGTGCTACTATCAAATGGACAACCAGGAGCCGACCCGCGCGCCCTGGACGATCCAGCTTGACTGCTAGAAGAGGCACCTGTGGTGCGTCGTTTCCAAGATGGAGCCATAGTACCTGGAAAAAGTAATAAGATTAGCATAGCCTAAAAAATTGTGACTCAATGCGATTACTCAGACTTCACGCGCATAATTGGTCACAATCACTCAATTATATTCACTGAGGCATTTAAACAAACACCTTGTGGGCATTATATACTCACACCCCATTTCAAGCATGTTGTAACCCAATACCACCAAAATGTCCCCAAAATCACATACTAAGTTAAGCTACAACTCTACCAACCTTACCACCCACAATCACTACAACATATGTTACAAATTTCTACTAAGAAAAGAAAAGAAAAAGCTACTACATAATACAAAAATTAAAAATGAAATTCTGTAAAAACAAAAAAAGGAAAAATGGCAAAAAGAACTCATAACTGTAGTGAGAGAATATGGGGAGAAATGAAGAAGAGTAGGGGAGAGCGTGGCTTGAAACTTGGGGAAATTGGGTTGGGAATTTGAAGTAGAAGGGGGTTAGGGTTGGGGGGTCTTTTGTTTTGTTTTGAGCGTGGGGGAAATCTGGGGTTGAAGAGGGTAGAAATTAGATTGGGGGGAGGATGTAATAAAGGAAAAAAATTAACATAAAATAAAAAAAACTATTATTAAGTTAAAGAAAAAATGCATCAGATGGGCGGGACTAGCGCGGTACGAGTGCGGTCGCGCTAGTCCAGGCAGTGTACTTGGCCATATGCGCGGCCACTAGCGTGTCCACTAATGCGGTCGCGCTTCTAGCACGGTCACAAGCGCGGCCACTATAGCGCGGTCGCGCTAGTGTTTGAGAGCTGAGGCAGAATGTTTGCCCATATGCGCGACCTGTAGCGCGGTGGGTAGCGCGAGCGCGCTCCTGGGCACAAAATATTTTCATTTTTTCGCCTGTTCTTTCAACGTTCGATGGACCTATATCTTGCCCAAGCTCACCTTCATTGGTTAGTACTTCCCAGACTCAAAATTAACAACTACTAACTATCATTGGGTTTCCTCCTAACCAGTGCCTTAGTTAATGTCGTGGCATGACGATTACAACAAATCAATGGGTTGCCTCCCATGCAGCGCCTGATTTAACATCGCGGCACGACGCAGATAAGTGCATTTAAGGCTCACTTAACCTCTGAGGTTCATTCAGGTGGATCTCTGACACTTCCTTTGGTTCATTCATGCCCACATATAATTTCAATCTCTGCCCATTGACTCTAAATGTATGAGAGTCTTTCTCTGAGGCAATCTCTACAGCCCCTGAAGGGAATACTTCGACCACTCAAAATGGTCCAAACCATTGTGACTTGAGTCTACCCAGAAATAGCCTTAATCTTGAGTTATAGAGCAATACCATGTCCCCGGGGTTGAAATTTTGCTCAACAATGTTCTTATCGTGCAACCTCTTCATTCTTTCCTTGTACAACCTTGTGCTCTCAAAATCAAGATATCGGAACTCGTCGAGCTCATGCAATTCTGTGATTCTAGTTGTGCCCACAGCCTCAATGTCTAGGTTCAGCTGTTTCATTGCCCACCAAGCTCTATATTCTAATTATACTGGCAAGTGGCAGGCCTTCCCGAACACCAACTTATATGTTGACATACCAATTGTTGTTTTAGAAGCAGTTCTGTAGGCCCAGGATGCATCATCTAGATTTTTCGCCCAATCAGTTATTGTGGCATTCATAGTCTTGGTCAATACACTCTTTATCTCTCTATTAGACACTTTGACCTGTCCACTGGTCTGAGGATGATATGGTGTTGCCACCTTGTGGCGCTCATCGTACTTTGCTAGCAACTTCTCGAAGGCTCGATTGCAGAAGTGAGTTCTTCCGTCACTGATAATAGCTCTCGGGGTCCCAAAACGGGTGAATATATTCTTCATCAAAACCCCACCACCACCACTCTGGCATAATTGGTGGGAAGTGCTGCAGTTTCCACCCATTTGGACACGTAATCTACAGCAACAAGTATGTACTTATTGCCAAAGGAGATGACGAAAGGGCCCATGAAGTCTATCCCCCAGACATCGAACACTTCAACCTCTTGAATTGAGTGTATGGGCATCTTATGGCGACGGGAAATGTTCCTAGTTCGCTAACATTCATTACAGCCCTTCACCCATTGATGTGCATCCTTAAACACTGTTGGCCAGTAGAACCCGACCTCTAGCACTTTCGCGGCCGTCCTGACTCCTCCAAAATGCCCTCCACACGCCGATGCGTGACATGCCTGCAAAACAGAAGATTGTTCTATCTCGGGGAAACACCTCCAAATCATATTATCAACACATATTTGAAACAGATGAGGTTCATACCAATAATACATGAGGCAGTCACGATAAAACTTTTAATTTTTCATAGAGGCAAGGTCATAGGGAACTATACTGCTTGCTAGGTAATTTGCAAAGTCTGTATACCATGGAACTTTCTCAAGGCTTGTAGCGAGTAGTTGCTCGTCTGGAAAGGTTTCCAGAATATCTTCAACCTCAACTGAGTTTACAACTCCTTCAAGTCGTGATAGATGATCATCGACTTGGTTTTCTGTGCCCTTATGGTCACGAATTTCGAGGTTGAAATCTTGCAGTAACAGCATCCAATGAATCAGGCGTGGTTTGGACTCCTTCTCAATCAAGTACTTGAGAGCTGCATAATCAGTATATACAATTACCTTAGAGCCAATCAGGTATGATCTGAACTTGTCGAATGTAAACACGACAACCGGCATCTCTTTTTCAGTCATAGTGTAGTTCAAACGGGCTCCACTCAACATTCTACTAGCATAATAGATTGGGTGCATTAGCTTGTCTTTCCGTTGTCCCAACACTGCCCCCACTGCATAGTCACTGGCATCACACATGAGTTCGAATGGTTGCTC
Source organism: Nicotiana tabacum (assembly GCF_000715075.1). Lineage (NCBI taxonomy): Eukaryota > Viridiplantae > Streptophyta > Magnoliopsida > Solanales > Solanaceae > Nicotiana > Nicotiana tabacum. The sequence continues at coordinate 198,268,297 of NC_134087.1, forward strand.
CCAGTTGGGGGCAACAATGATGGGTGTTGTGACTAGCCTCTTTTTCAACTCCCCGAATGCTACCTTGCAATCATCAGAAAACAAGAAATAGTGATCTTTTTCTAACAACTTATAGAGAGGGTTGACAATTTTTGGGAAGTCTCTTATAAATCTCTGGTAAAAACCTGCATGCCCGAGGAAGCTCCTGATTGCCTTGACTAAAGTGAGGGGTGGCAGCTTTGCTATCACGTCAACTTTAGCACGATCTACCTCGATTCCCTTGCTTGATACCTGGTGTCCCAAGACTATGCCCTCTTGTACCATGAAATGACACTTCTCAAAATTAAGTACCAGGTTAGTCTCAATACATCTTTTTAACACTCGAGTCAGATTTATAAGGCACTCGTCGAACGAGTTTCCCACTACGGAGAAATTATCCATGAACACCTCCATTATGTCTTCGACCATGTTAGTGAATATGTCCATCATGCACCTTTGGAATGTGGCAGGTGCAT